>NW_026893605.1:330468-660936 GCF_032452875.1 Bos javanicus | reverse complement strand
ACTGATCACGTGGCTGATCATACACTGATCACGTAACTCATGCACACATCACGTGGCTATCATGCACTGATCACGTGGCTGTCATGCAATGATCACGTAGCAACCATGCACTGGTCACGTGACTGATCATGCACTGATCACGTAATGATCATGCACTGATCACGTGACTGATCATGCACTGATCACGTGACTGATCATGCACTGATCACGTGGCTATCATGCACTGATCACGTGGCTGATCATGCACTGATCACGTAGCAACCATGTACTGATCACGTGACTGATCATGCACTGATCACGTAATTGATCATGCACTGATCACGTGGCTGATCATGCACTGATCACGTGGCTGATCACACATGATCACGTGACTGATCATGCACTGATCACGTGGCTCTCATGCACTGATCACGTGGCTGATCATGCACTGATCACGTGGATATCATGCACTGATCACGTGGCTGATCACACACTATCACGTGACTGATCATGCACTGATCACGTGGCTGATCATGCACTGATCACGTGGCTATCATGCACTGATCACGTGGCTGATCATGCACTGATCACGTAGCTATCATGCACTGATCACGTGACTGATCATGCACTGATCACGTAACTGATCATGCACTGATCACGTGGCTGATCATGCACTGATCACGTGGCTGATCATGCACTGATCACGTGGCTGATCATGCACTGATCACGTGGCTATCATGCACTGATCACGTGGCTGATCATGCACTGATCACGTGACTGATCATGCACTGATCACGTGGCTGATCATGCACTGATCACGTGGCTGATCATGCACTGATCACGTGGCTGATCATGCACTGATCACGTAGCTATCATGCACTGATCACGTGACTGATCATGCACTGATCACGTGGCTGATCATGCACTGATCACGTGGCTGATCATGCACTGATCACGTGGCTGATCATGCACTGATCACGTGACTGATCATGCACTGATCACGTGACTGATCATGCACTGATCACGCTGATCATGCACTGATCACGTGGCTGATCATGCACTGATCACGTGACTGATCATGCACTGATCACGTGGCTATCATGCACTGCTCACGTGGCTGATCATGCCATGATCACGCAGCTACCATGTACTGGTCACATGACTGATCATGCACTGATCACGTGACTGATCATGCAGTGATCACGTGGCTATCATGCACTACTCACGTGGCTGATCATGCAATGATCATGTAGCTACCATGTACAGGTCACGTGAATGATCATACACCCATCAGGTGACTGATCATGCACTGATCACGTGGCTATCATGCACTGATCACGAGACTGATCATGCACTGATCACGTCTATATCATGCACTGATCACATGACTGCCCATGCACTGATCACGTGGATGATCATACACTAATCATGTGACAGATCATGCACTGATCACGTGGCTGATCATGCACTGATACCGTGACTGAGCATGGACTTATCACATGACTATCATGTAGTGATCACGTGACTTAATGGCACTGATCATGTGACTGATCATGCGCTGATCATGTTTGCTATCATACACTGATCATGTGCCTCTGGAGGCAATAAACAAAGAGCTGAGTAGGCACGAATCAAACAGTCAGCAGGCAATAATCATGGAACTCAGGTGTGAGGAATCATGCTGCTCAGCTGGCAATAATCAAGCAGCTGAACAGGCAGGAATTATGCAGCACAGCTGGCAATTGTCAAGCAGATGACAGGCAGGAATCGTGCAGCTCAGCTGGCAATTGTCAAGCAGATGAGCAGACAGTAATCACGCAGCTCAGCAGGCCCAGATCACGTGACTGAGCATGCACTGTTCACGTGGCTGATCATACACTGATCACGTGATGATCATGCACTGATCACGTGACTGATCATGCACTGATCACGTGGCTGATCATGCACTGATCACGTGGCTGATCATGCACTGATCACGTGGCTGATCACACATGATCACGTGACTGATCATGCACTGATCACGTGGCTATCATGCACTGATCACGTGGCTGATCATGCACTGATCACGTGGCTATCATGCACTGATCACGTGGCTGATCACACACGATCACATGACTGATCATGCACTGATCACGTGGCTATCATGCACTGATCACGTGGCTATCATGCACTGATCACGTGGCTGATCATGCAATGATCACGTAGCTACCATGTACTGGTCACGTGACTGATCATGCACTGATCACGTAACTGATCATGCACTGATCACGTGGCTGATCATGCACTGATCACGTGGCTGATCATGCACTGATCACGTGACTGATCATGCACTGATCACGTGACTGATCATGCACTGATCACGTGGCTATCATGCACTGATCACGTGGCTGATCATGCACTGATCACGTGACTGATCATGCACTGATCACGTGGCTGATCATGCACTGATCACGTGACTGATCATGCACTGATCACGTGACTGATCATGCACTGATCACGTGGCTATCATGCACTGATCACGTGGCTGATCATGCATGATCACGCAGCTACCATGTACTGGTCACATGACTGATCATGCACTGATCACGTGACTGATCATGCACTGATCACGTGGCTATCATGCACTATCACGTGGCTGATCAATGATCACGTAGCTACCATGTACTGGTCACGTGAATGATCATGCACTGATCACGTGACTGATCATGCACTGATCACGTGGCTATCATGCACTGATCACGTGACTGATCATGCACTGATCACGTCTATATCATGCACTGATCACGTGACTGATCATGCACTGATCACGTGGATGATCATGCACTGATCACGTGACTGATCATGCACTGATCACGTGGCTGATCATGCACTGTCACGTGACATATCATGCACTGATCACGTGGCACTCATGCACTGATCACGTGGCTGATCATACTCTGATCATGTAACTCATGCACTGATCACGTGGCTATCATGCACTGATCACGTGGCTGTCATGGAATGATCACGTAGCAACCATATACTGGTCACGTGACTGATCATGCAAAGATCACGTAAATGATCATGCACTGATCACGTGACTGATCATGCACTGATCACGTGACTGATCATGCACTGATCACGTGGCTATCATGCACTGCTCACGTGGCTGATCATGCACGATCACGTAGCAACCATGTACTGGTCACGTGACTGATCATGCACTGATCACGTAATTGATCATGCACTGATCACGTGGCTCATCATGCACTGATCACGTGGCTGATCACACATGATCACGTGACTGATCATGCACTGATCACGTGGCTCTCATGCACTGATCACGTGGCTGTCATGCACTGATCACGTGGATATCATGCACTGATCACGTGGCTGATCACACACGTATCACATGACTGATCATGCACTGATCACGTGGCTATCATGCACTGATCACGTGGCTATCATGCACTGATCACGTGGCTGATCATGCAATGATCACGTAGCTACCATGTACTGGTCACGTGACTGATCATGCACTGATCACGTAATTGATCATGCACTGATCACGTGGCTGA
The DNA here is from genome assembly GCF_032452875.1 of Bos javanicus. Taxonomy (NCBI): domain Eukaryota; kingdom Metazoa; phylum Chordata; class Mammalia; order Artiodactyla; family Bovidae; genus Bos; species Bos javanicus. The sequence continues at coordinate 657,400 of NW_026893605.1, read as the reverse complement.
TCATGCACTGATCACGTGGCTGATCATGCACTGATCACGTGACTGATCATGCACTGATCACGTGACTGATCATGCACTGATCACGTGGCTATCATGCACTGATCACGTGGCTGACATGCACTGATCACGTGCCTGATCATGCACTGATCACGTGACTGATCATGCACTGATCACGTGTCTGATCATGCACTGATCACGTGGCTATCATGCACTGCTCACGTGGCTGATCATGCCATGATCACGCAGCTACCATGTACTGGTCACATGACTGATCATGCACTGATCACGTGACTGATCATGCAGTGATCACGTGGCTATCATGAACTACTCACGTGGCTGATCATGCAATGATCATGTAGCTACCATGTACAGGTCACGTGAATGATCATACACCCATCAGGTGACTGATCATGCACTGATCACGTGGCTATCATGCACTGATCACGAGACTGATCATGCACTGTTCACGTCTATATCATGCACTGATCACATGACTGCCCATGCACTGATCACGTGGATGATCATACACTAATCTTGTGACAGATCATGCACTGATCACGTGGCTGATCATGCACTGATACCGTGACTGAGCATGGACTGATCACATGACTATCATGTAGTGATCACGTGACTTAATGGCGCTGATCATGTGACTGATCATGCGCTGATCATGTTTGCTATCATACACTGATCATGTGCCTCTGGAGGCAATAAACAAAGAGCTGAGTAGGCACGAATCAAACAGTCAGCAGGCAATAATCATGGAACTCAGGTGTGAGGAATCATGCTGCTCAGCTGGCAATAATCAAGCAGCTGAGCAGGCAGGAATTACGCAGCACAGCTGGCAATTGTCAAGCAGATGACAGGCAGGAATCGTGCAGCTCAGCTGGCAATTGTCAAGCAGATGAGCAGACAGTAATCACGCAGCTCAGCAGGCCCAGATCACGTGACTGAGCATGCACTGTTCACGTGGCTGATCATACACTGATCACGTGATGATCATGCACTGATCACTTGGATATCATGCACTGATCACGTGGCTGATCATACACTGTTCACGTGTCTGACCATGCACTGATCACGTGGCTGATCATACACTGCTCACGTAACTGATCATGCACTGATCACGTGGCTATCATGCACTGATCACGTGGCTGAACATGCACTGTTCACGTGGCTGATCACACACCTGTCACGTGACATATCATGCACTGATCACGTGGCACTCATGCACTGATCACGTGGCTGATCATACTCTGCTCACGTAACTCATGCACACATCACGTGGCTATCATGCACTGCTCACGTGGCTCGTCATGGAATGATCACGTAGCAACCATATACTGGTCACGTGACTGATCATGCAAAGATCACGTAAATGATCATGCACTGTTCACGTGACTGATCATGTACTGATCACGTGACTGATCATGCACTGATCACGTGGCTATCATGCTCTGCTCACGTGGCTGATCATGCAACGATCACGTAGCAACCATGTACTGGTCACGTGACTGATCATGCACTGATCACGTAATTGATCCTGCACTGATCACGTGGCTCATCATGCACTGATCACGTGGCTGATCACACATGTATCACGTGACTGATCATGCACTGATCCCGTGGCTCTCATGCACTGATCACGTGGCTGTCATGCACTGATCACGTGGATATCATGCACTGATCACGTGGCTGATCACACACGTATCACATGACTGATCATGCACTGATCACGTGGCTATCATGCACTGATCACGTGGCTATCATGCACTGATCACGTGGCTGATCAGGCAATGATCACGTAGCTACCATGTACTGGTCACGTGACTGATCATGCACTGATCACGTAATTGATCATGCACTGATCATGTGGCTGATCATGCACTGATCACGTGGCTGATCATACACTGATCACATAACTGATCATGCACTGATCACGTGACTGATCATGCACTGATCACGTGGCTATCATGCACTGATCACTTGGCTGGACATACACTGATCACGTGCCTGATCATGCACTGATCACGTGACTGATCATGCACTGATCACGTGTCTGATCATGCACTGATCACGTGGCTATCATGCACTGCTCACGTGGCTGATCATGCCATGATCACGCAGCTACCATGTACTGGTCACATGACTGATCATGCACTGATCACGTGACTGATCATGCAGTGATCACGTGGCTATCATGAACTACTCACGTGGCTGATCATGCAATGATCATGTAGCTACCATGTACAGGTCACGTGAATGATCATACACCCATCAGGTGACTGATCATGCACTGATCACGTGGCTATCATGCACTGATCACGAGACTGATCATGCACTGTTCACGTCTATATCATGCACTGATCACATGACTGCCCATGCACTGATCACGTGGATGATCATACACTAATCTTGTGACAGATCATGCACTGATCACGTGGCTGATCATGCACTGATACCGTGACTGAGCATGGACTGATCACATGACTATCATGTAGTGATCACGTGACTTAATGGCGCTGATCATGTGACTGATCATGCGCTGATCATGTTTGCTATCATACACTGATCATGTGCCTCTGGAGGCAATAAACAAAGAGCTGAGTAGGCACGAATCAAACAGTCAGCAGGCAATAATCATGGAACTCAGGTGTGAGGAATCATGCTGCTCAGCTGGCAATAATCAAGCAGCTGAGCAGGCAGGAATTACGCAGCACAGCTGGCAATTGTCAAGCAGATGACAGGCAGGAATCGTGCAGCTCAGCTGGCAATTGTCAAGCAGATGAGCAGACAGTAATCACGCAGCTCAGCAGGCCCAGATCACGTGACTGAGCATGCACTGTTCACGTGGCTGATCATACACTGATCACGTGATGATCATGCACTGATCACTTGGATATCATGCACTGATCACGTGGCTGATCATACACTGTTCACGTGTCTGACCATGCACTGATCACGTGGCTGATCATACACTGCTCACGTAACTGATCATGCACTGATCACGTGGCTATCATGCACTGATCACGTGGCTGAACATGCACTGTTCACGTGGCTGATCACACACCTGTCACGTGACATATCATGCACTGATCACGTGGCACTCATGCACTGATCACGTGGCTGATCATACTCTGCTCACGTAACTCATGCACACATCACGTGGCTATCATGCACTGCTCACGTGGCTCGTCATGGAATGATCACGTAGCAACCATATACTGGTCACGTGACTGATCATGCACAGATCACGTAAATGATCATGCACTGTTCACGTGACTGATCATGTACTGATCACGTGACTGATCATGCACTGATCACGTGGCTATCATGCTCTGCTCACGTGGCTGATCATGCAACGATCACGTAGCAACCATGTACTGGTCACGTGACTGATCATGCACTGATCACGTAATTGATCCTGCACTGATCACGTGGCTCATCATGCACTGATCACGTGGCTGATCACACATGTATCACGTGACTGATCATGCACTGATCACGTGGCTATCATGCACTGATCACGTGGCTGATCATGCACTGATCACGTGGCTATCATGCACTGATCACATGACTGATCATGCACTGATCACGTGACTGATCATGCACTGATCACGTGGCTATCATGCACTGATCACGTGGCTGATCATGCAATGATCACGTAGCTACCATGTACTGGTCACGTGAATGATCATGCACTGATCACGTGACTGATCATGCACTGATCACGTGGCTATCATGCACTGATCACGTGACTGATCATGCACTGATCACGTCTATATCATGCACTGATCACATGACTGATCATGCACTGATCACGTGGCTGATCATGCACTGATCACGTGACTGATCATGCACTGATCACGTGGCTGATCATGCACTGATCACGTGACTGATCATGCACTGATCACGTGGCATCATGCACTGATCACGTGGCTGATCATACACTGCTCATGTAACTCATGCACTGATCACGTGGCTATCATGCACTGATCACGTGGCTGATCATGCAATGATCACGTAGCAACCATATACTGGTCACGTGACTGATCATGCACTGATCACGTAATGATCATGCACTGATCACGTGACTGATCATGCACTGATCACGTGACTGATCATGCACTGATCACGTGGCTATCATGCACTGCTCACGTGGCTGATCATGCAACTGATCACGTAGCAACCATGTACTGGTCACGTGACTGATCATGCACTGATCACGTAATTGATCATGCACTGATCACGTGGCTCATCATGCACTGATCACGTGGCTGATCACACATGATCACGTGACTGATCATGCACTGATCACGTGGCATCATGCACTGATCACGTGGCTGATCATGCACTGATCACGTGGATATCATGCACTGATCACGTGGCTGATCACACACGTATCACGTGACTGATCATGCACTGATCACGTGGCTATCATGCACTGATCACGTGGCTATCATGCACTGATCACGTGGCTGATCATGCAATGATCACGTAGCTACCATGTACTGGTCACGTGACTGATCATGCACTGATCACGTAATTGATCATGCACTGATCACGTGGCTGATCATGCACTGATCACGTGGCTGATCATGCACTGATCACGTGACTGATCATGCACTGATCACGTGGCTATCATGCACTGATCACGTGGCTGATCATGCACTGATCACGTGGCTGATCATGCACTGATCACGTGACTGATCATGCACTGATCACGTGACTGATCATGCACTGATCACGTGGCTATCATGCACTGCTCACGTGGCTGATCATGCATGATCACGCAGCTACCATGTACTGGTCACATGACTGATCATGCACTGATCACGTGACTGATCATGCAGTGATCACGTGGCTATCATGAACTACTCACGTGGCTGATCATGCAATGATCATGTAGCTACCATGTACAGGTCACGTGAATGATCATACACCCATCAGGTGACTGATCATGCACTGATCACGTGGCTATCATGCACTGATCACGTGACTGATCATGCACTGTTCACGTCTATATCATGCACTGATCACATGACTGCCCATGCACTGATCACGTGGATGATCATACACTAATCTTGTGACAGATCATGCACTGATCACGTGGCTGATCATGCACTGATACCGTGACTGAGCATGGACTGATCACATGACTATCATGTAGTGATCACGTGACTTAATGGCGCTGATCATGTGACTGATCATGCGCTGATCATGTTTGCTATCATACACTGATCATGTGCCTCTGGAGGCAATAAACAAAGAGCTGAGTAGGCACGAATCAAACAGTCAGCAGGCAATAATCATGGAACTCAGGTGTGAGGAATCATGCTGCTCAGCTGGCAATAATCAAGCAGCTGAGCAGGCAGGAATTACGCAGCACAGCTGGCAATTGTCAAGCAGATGACAGGCAGGAATCGTGCAGCTCAGCTGGCAATTGTCAAGCAGATGAGCAGACAGTAATCACGCAGCTCAGCAGGCCCAGATCACGTGACTGAGCATGCACTGTTCACGTGGCTGATCATACACTGATCACGTGATGATCATGCACTGATCACTTGGATATCATGCACTGATCACGTGGCTGATCATACACTGTTCACGTGTCTGACCATGCACTGATCACGTGGCTGATCATACACTGCTCACGTAACTGATCATGCACTGATCACGTGGCTATCATGCACTGATCACGTGGCTGAACATGCACTGTTCACGTGGCTGATCACACACCTGTCACGTGACATATCATGCACTGATCACGTGGCACTCATGCACTGATCACGTGGCTGATCATACTCTGCTCACGTAACTCATGCACACATCACGTGGCTATCATGCACTGCTCACGTGGCTCGTCATGGAATGATCACGTAGCTACCATATACTGGTCACGTGACTGATCATGCACAGATCACGTAAATGATCATGCACTGTTCACGTGACTGATCATGTACTGATCACGTGACTGATCATGCACTGATCACGTGGCTATCATGCACTGCTCACGTGGCTGATCATGCAACGATCACGTAGCAACCATGTACTGGTCACGTGACTGATCATGCACTGATCACGTAATTGATCATGCACTGATCACGTGGCTCATCATGCACTGATCACGTGGCTGATCACACATGTATCACGTGACTGATCATGCACTGATCACGTGGCTCTCATGCACTGATCACGTGGCTGTCATGCACTGATCACGTGGATATCATGCACTGATCACGTGGCTGATCACACACGTATCACATGACTGATCATGCACTGATCACGTGGCTATCATGCACTGATCACGTGGCTGATCATGCACTGATCACGTGACTGATCATGCACTGATCACGTGGCATCATGCACTGATCACGTGGCTGATCATGCACTGATCACGTGGCTGATCATGCACTGATCACGTGGCTGATCATGCACTGATCACGTGACTGATCATGCACTGATCACGTGGCTATCATGCACTGATCACGTGGCTGATCATGCACTGATCACGTGGCTGATCACACACTGTCACGTGACATATCATGCACTGATCACGTGGCACTCATGCACTGATCACGTGGCTGATCATACACTGATCACGTAACTCATGCACACATCACGTGGCTATCATGCACTGATCACGTGGCTGTCATGCAATGATCACGTAGCAACCATATACTGGTCACGTGACTGATCATGCACTGATCACGTAAATGATCATGCACTGATCACGTGACTGATCATGCACTGATCACGTGACTGATCATGCACTGATCACGTGGCTATCATGCACTGCTCACGTGGCTGATCATGCAACGATCACGTAGCAACCATGTACTGGTCACGTGACTGATCATGCACTGATCACGTAATTGATCATGCACTGATCACGTGGCTCATCATGCACTGATCACGTGGCTGATCACACATGATCACGTGACTGATCATGCACTGATCACGTGGCTCTCATGCACTGATCACGTGGCTGTCATGCACTGATCACGTGGATATCATGCACTGATCACGTGGCTGATCACACACGTATCACATGACTGATCATGCACTGATCACGTGGCTATCATGCACTGATCACGTGGCTATCATGCACTGATCACGTGGCTGATCATGCAATGATCACGTAGCTACCATGTACTGGTCACGTGACTGATCATGCACTGATCACGTAATTGATCATGCACTGATCATGTGGCTGATCATGCACTGATCACGTGGCTGATCATACACTGATCACATAACTGATCATGCACTGATCACGTGACTGATCATGCACTGATCACGTGGCTATCATGCACTGATCACTTGGCTGGACATACACTGATCACGTGCCTGGTCATGCACTGATCACGTGGCTGATCATGCACTGATCACGTGACTGATCATGCACTGATCTCGTGTCTGATCATGCACTGATCACGTGGCTATCATGCACTGCTCACGTGGCTGATCATGCCATGATCACGCAGCTACCATGTACTGGTCACATGACTGATCATGCACTGATCACGTGACTGATCATGCAGTGATCACGTGGCTATCATGAACTACTCACGTGGCTGATCATGCAATGATCATGTAGCTACCATGTACAGGTCACGTGAATGATCATACACCCATCAGGTGACTGATCATGCACTGATCACGTGGCTATCATGCACTGATCACGAGACTGATCATGCACTGTTCACGTCTATATCATGCACTGATCACATGACTGCCCATGCACTGATCACGTGGATGATCATACACTAATCTTGTGACAGATCATGCACTGATCACGTGGCTGATCATGCACTGATACCGTGACTGAGCATGGACTGATCACATGACTATCATGTAGTGATCACGTGACTTAATGGCGCTGATCATGTGACTGATCATGCGCTGATCATGTTTGCTATCATACACTGATCATGTGCCTCTGGAGGCAATAAACAAAGAGCTGAGTAGGCACGAATCAAACAGTCAGCAGGCAATAATCATGGAACTCAGGTGTGAGGAATCATGCTGCTCAGCTGGCAATAATCAAGCAGCTGAGCAGGCAGGAATCGTGCAGCTCAGCTGGCAATTGTCAAGCAGATGAGCAGACAGTAATCACGCAGCTCAGCAGGCCCAGATCACGTGACTGAGCATGCACTGTTCACGTGGCTGATCATACACTGATCACGTGATGATCATGCACTGATCACTTGGATATCATGCACTGATCACGTGGCTGATCATACACTGTTCACGTGTCTGACCATGCACTGATCACGTGGCTGATCATACACTGCTCACGTAACTGATCATGCACTGATCACGTGGCTATCATGCACTGATCACGTGGCTGAACATGCACTGTTCACGTGGCTGATCACACACCTGTCACGTGACATATCATGCACTGATCACGTGGCACTCATGCACTGATCACGTGGCTGATCATACTCTGCTCACGTAACTCATGCACACATCACGTGGCTATCATGCACTGCTCACGTGGCTCGTCATGGAATGATCACGTAGCAACCATATACTGGTAACGTGACTGATCATGCAAAGATCACGTAAATGATCATGCACTGTTCACGTGACTGATCATGTACTGATCACGTGACTGATCATGCACTGACCACGTGGCTATCATGCTCTGCTCACGTGGCTGATCATGCAACGATCACGTAGCAACCATGTACTGGTCACGTGACTGATCATGCACTGATCACGTAATTGATCCTGCACTGATCACGTGGCTCATCATGCACTGATCACGTGGCTGATCACACATGTATCACGTGACTGATCATGCACTGATCACGTGGCTCTCATGCACTGATCACGTGGCTGTCATGCACTGATCACGTGGATATCATGCACTGATCACGTGGCTGATCACACACGATCACATGACTGATCATGCACTGATCACGTGGCTATCATGCACTGATCACGTGGCTGATCATGCAATGATCACGAGCTACCATGTACTGGTCACGTGACTGATCATGCACTGATCACGAATTGATCATGCACTGATCATGTGGCTGATCATGCACTGATCACGTGGCTGATCATGCACTGATCACGTGACTGATCATGCACTGATCACGTGACTGATCATGCACTGATCACGTGGCTATCATGCACTGATCACGTGGCTGATCATACACTGATCACGTGCCTGATCATGCACTGATCACGTGGCTGATCATGCACTGATCACGTGACTCATGCACTGATCACGTGGCTGATCATGCACTGATCACGTGACTGATCATGCACTGATCTCGTGACTGATCATGCACTGATCACGTGGCTATCATGCACTGCTCACGTGGCTGATCATGCCATGATCACGCAGCTACCATGTACTGGTCACATGACTGATCATGCACTGATCACGTGACTGATCATGCAGTGATCACGTGGCTATCATGAACTACTCACGTGGCTGATCATGCAATGATCATGTAGCTACCATGTACAGGTCACGTGAATGATCATACACCCATCAGGTGACTGATCATGCACTGATCACGTGGCTATCATGCACTGATCACGAGACTGATCATGCACTGTTCACGTCTATATCATGCACTGATCACATGACTGCCCATGCACTGATCACGTGGATGATCATACACTAATCTTGTGACAGATCATGCACTGATCACGTGGCTGATCATGCACTGATACCGTGACTGAGCATGGACTGATCACATGACTATCATGTAGTGATCACGTGACTTAATGGCGCTGATCATGTGACTGATCATGCGCTGATCATGTTTGCTATCATACACTGATCATGTGCCTCTGGAGGCAATAAACAAAGAGCTGAGTAGGCACGAATCAAACAGTCAGCAGGCAATAATCATGGAACTCAGGTGTGAGGAATCATGCTGCTCAGCTGGCAATAATCAAGCAGCTGAGCAGGCAGGAATTACGCAGCACAGCTGGCAATTGTCAAGCAGATGACAGGCAGGAATCGTGCAGCTCAGCTGGCAATTGTCAAGCAGATGAGCAGACAGTAATCACGCAGCTCAGCAGGCCCAGATCACGTGACTGAGCATGCACTGTTCACGTGGCTGATCATACACTGATCACGTGATGATCATGCACTGATCACTTGGATATCATGCACTGATCACGTGGCTGATCATACACTGTTCACGTGTCTGACCATGCACTGATCACGTGGCTGATCATACACTGCTCACGTAACTGATCATGCACTGATCACGTGGCTATCATGCACTGATCACGTGGCTGAACATGCACTGTTCACGTGGCTGATCACACACCTGTCACGTGACATATCATGCACTGATCACGTGGCACTCATGCACTGATCACGTGGCTGATCATACTCTGCTCACGTAACTCATGCACACATCACGTGGCTATCATGCACTGCTCACGTGGCTCGTCATGGAATGATCACGTAGCAACCATATACTGGTAACGTGACTGATCATGCAAAGATCACGTAAATGATCATGCACTGTTCACGTGACTGATCATGTACTGATCACGTGACTGATCATGCACTGATCACGTGGCTATCATGCTCTGCTCACGTGGCTGATCATGCAACGATCACGTAGCAACCATGTACTGGTCACGTGACTGATCATGCACTGATCACGTAATTGATCCTGCACTGATCACGTGGCTCATCATGCACTGATCACGTGGCTGATCACACATGTATCACGTGACTGATCATGCACTGATCCCGTGGCTCTCATGCACTGATCACGTGGCTGTCATGCACTGATCACGTGGATATCATGCACTGATCACGTGGCTGATCACACACGTATCACATGACTGATCATGCACTGATCACGTGGCTATCATGCACTGATCACGTGGCTATCATGCACTGATCACGTGGCTGATCATGCAATGATCACGTAGCTACCATGTACTGGTCACGTGACTGATCATGCACTGATCACGTAATTGATCATGCACTGATCATGTGGCTGATCATGCACTGATCACGCTGATCATACACTGATCACATGACTGATCATGCACTGATCACGTGGTGATCATGCACTGATCACGTGACTGATCATGCACTGATCACGTGACTGATCATGCACTGATCACGTGGCTATCATGCACTGATCACGTGGCTGATCATGCACTGATCACGTAGCTACCATGCACTGATCACGTGACTGATCATGCACTGATCACGTGACTGATCATGCACTGATCACGTGGCTGATCATGCACTGATCACGTGGCTGATCATGCACTGATCACATGACTGATCATGCACTGATCACGTGACTGATCATGCACTGATCACGTGGCTATCATGCACTGATCACGTGGCTGATCATGCACTGATCACGTGGCTGATCATGCACTGATCACGTGGCTGATCATGCACTGATCACGTGACTGATCATGCACTGATCACGTGGCTGATCATGCACTGATCACGTGACTGATCATGCACTGATCACGTGACTGATCATGCACTGATCACGTGGCTATCATGCACTGATCACGTGGCTGATCATGCATGATCACGCAGCTACCATGCACTGATCACGTGACTGATCATGCACTGATCACGTGACTGATCATGCACTGATCACGTGGCTATCATGCACTGATCACGTGGCTGATCATGCACTGATCACGTAGCTATCATGCACTGATCACGTGACTGATCATGCACTGATCACGTGACTGATCATGCACTGATCACGTGGCTATCATGCACTGATCACGTGACTGATCATGCACTGATCACGTCTATATCATGCACTGATCACATGACTGATCATGCACTGATCACGTGGCTGATCATGCACTGATCACGTGACAGATCATGCACTGATCACGTGACTGATCATGCACTGATCACGTGACTGATCATGCACTGATCACGTGGCTATCATGAACTACTCACGTGGCTGATCATGCAATGATCATGTAGCTACCATGTACAGGTCACGTGAATGATCATACACCCATCAGGTGACTGATCATGCACTGATCACGTGGCTATCATGCACTGATCACGTGACTGATCATGCACTGTTCACGTCTATATCATGCACTGATCACATGACTGCCCATGCACTGATCACGTGGATGATCATACACTAATCTTGTGACAGATCATGCACTGATCACGTGGCTGATCATGCACTGATACCGTGACTGAGCATGGACTGATCACATGACTATCATGTAGTGATCACGTGACTTAATGGCGCTGATCATGTGACTGATCATGCGCTGATCATGTTTGCTATCATACACTGATCATGTGCCTCTGGAGGCAATAAACAAAGAGCTGAGTAGGCACGAATCAAACAGTCAGCAGGCAATAATCATGGAACACAGGTGTGAGGAATCATGCTGCTCAGCTGGCAATAATCAAGCAGCTGAGCAGGCAGGAACGTGCAGCTCAGCTGGCAATTGTCAAGCAGATGAGCAGACAGTAATCACGCAGCTCAGCAGGCCCAGATCACGTGACTGAGCATGCACTGTTCACGTGGCTGATCATACACTGATCACGTGATGATCATGCACTGATCACTTGGATATCATGCACTGATCACGTGGCTGATCATACACTGTTCACGTGTCTGACCATGCACTGATCACGTGGCTGATCATACACTGCTCACGTAACTGATCATGCACTGATCACGTGGCTATCATGCACTGATCACGTGGCTGAACATGCACTGTTCACGTGGCTGATCACACACCTGTCACGTGACATATCATGCACTGATCACGTGGCACTCATGCACTGATCACGTGGCTGATCATACTCTGCTCACGTAACTCATGCACACATCACGTGGCTATCATGCACTGCTCACGTGGCTCATGGAATGATCACGTAGCAACCATATACTGGTAACGTGACTGATCATGCAAAGATCACGTAAATGATCATGCACTGTTCACGTGACTGATCATGTACTGATCACGTGACTGATCATGCACTGACCACGTGGCTATCATGCTCTGCTCACGTGGCTGATCATGCAACGATCACGTAGCAACCATGTACTGGTCACGTGACTGATCATGCACTGATCACGTAATTGATCCTGCACTGATCACGTGGCTCATCATGCACTGATCACGTGGCTGATCACACATGTATCACGTGACTGATCATGCACTGATCACGTGGCTCATGCACTGATCACGTGGCTGTCATGCACTGATCACGTGGATATCATGCACTGATCACGTGGCTGATCACACACGTATCACATGACTGATCATGCACTGATCACGTGGCTATCATGCACTGATCACGTGGCTATCATGCACTGATCACGTGGCTGATCATGCAATGATCACGTGGCTACCATGTACTGGTCACGTGACTGATCATGCACTGATCACGTAATTGATCATGCACTGATCACGTGGCTGATCATGCACTGATCACGTGGCTGATCATACACTGATCACGTGACTGATCATGCACTGATCACGTGGCTGATCATGCACTGATCACGTGACTGATCATGCACTGATCTCGTGTCTGATCATGCACTGATCACGTGGCTATCATGCACTGCTCACGTGGCTGATCATGCCATGATCACGCAGCTACCATGTACTGGTCACATGACTGATCATGCACTGATCACGTGACTGATCATGCAGTGATCACGTGGCTATCATGCACTACTCACGTGGCTGATCATGCAATGATCATGTAGCTACCATGTACAGGTCACGTGAATGATCATACACCCATCAGGTGACTGATCATGCACTGATCACGTGGCTATCATGCACTGATCACGTGACTGATCATGCACTGATCACGTCTATATCATGCACTGATCACATGACTGCCCATGCACTGATCACGTGGATGATCATACACTAATCTTGTGACAGATCATGCACTGATCACGTGGCTGATCATGCACTGATACCGTGACTGAGCATGGACTGATCACATGACTATCATGTAGTGATCACGTGACTTAATGGCGCTGATCATGTGACTGATCATGCGCTGATCATGTTTGCTATCATACACTGATCATGTGCCTCTGGAGGCAATAAACAAAGAGCTGAGTAGGCACGAATCAAACAGTCAGCAGGCAATAATCATGGAACTCAGGTGTGAGGAATCATGCTGCTCAGCTGGCAATAATCAAGCAGCTGAGCAGGCAGGAATTACGCAGCACAGCTGGCAATTGTCAAGCAGATGACAGGCAGGAATCGTGCAGCTCAGCTGGCAATTGTCAAGCAGATGAGCAGACAGTAATCACGCAGCTCAGCAGGCCCAGATCACGTGACTGAGCATGCACTGTTCACGTGGCTGATCATACACTGATCACGTGATGATCATGCACTGATCACTTGGATATCATGCACTGATCACGTGGCTGATCATACACTGTTCACGTGTCTGACCATGCACTGATCACGTGGCTGATCATACACTGCTCACGTAACTGATCATGCACTGATCACGTGGCTATCATGCACTGATCACGTGGCTGAACATGCACTGTTCACGTGGCTGATCACACACCTGTCACGTGACATATCATGCACTGATCACGTGGCACTCATGCACTGATCACGTGGCTGATCATACTCTGCTCACGTAACTCATGCACACATCACGTGGCTATCATGCACTGCTCACGTGGCTCGTCATGGAATGATCACGTAGCAACCATATACTGGTCACGTGACTGATCATGCAAAGATCACGTAAATGATCATGCACTGTTCACGTGACTGATCATGTACTGATCACGTGACTGATCATGCACTGATCACGTGGCTATCATGCTCTGCTCACGTGGCTGATCATGCAACGATCACGTAGCAACCATGTACTGGTCACGTGACTGATCATGCACTGATCACGTAATTGATCCTGCACTGATCACGTGGCTCATCATGCACTGATCACGTGGCTGATCACACATGTATCACGTGACTGATCATGCACTGATCCCGTGGCTCTCATGCACTGATCACGTGGCTGTCATGCACTGATCACGTGGATATCATGCACTGATCACGTGGCTGATCACACACGTATCACATGACTGATCATGCACTGATCACGTGGCTATCATGCACTGATCACGTGGCTATCATGCACTGATCACGTGGCTGATCATGCAATGATCACGTAGCTACCATGTACTGGTCACGTGACTGATCATGCACTGATCACGTAATTGATCATGCACTGATCACGTGGCTGATCATGCACTGATCACGTGGCTGATCATACACTGATCACATGACTGATCATGCACTGATCACGTGGCTGATCATGCACTGATCACGTGACTGATCATGCACTGATCACGTGTCTGATCATGCACTGATCACGTGGCTATCATGCACTGATCACGTGGCTGATCATGCCATGATCACGCAGCTACCATGTACTGGTCACATGACTGATCATGCACTGATCACGTGACTGATCATGCAGTGATCACGTGGCTATCATGAACTACTCACGTGGCTGATCATGCAATGATCATGTAGCTACCATGTACAGGTCACGTGAATGATCATACACCCATCAGGTGACTGATCATGCACTGATCACGTGGCTATCATGCACTGATCACGAGACTGATCATGCACTGATCACGTCTATATCATGCACTGATCACATGACTGCCCATGCACTGATCACGTGGATGATCATACACTAATCTTGTGACAGATCATGCACTGATCACGTGGCTGATCATGCACTGATACCGTGACTGAGCATGGACTGATCACATGACTATCATGTAGTGATCACGTGACTTAATGGCGCTGATCATGTGACTGATCATGCGCTGATCATGTTTGCTATCATACACTGATCATGTGCCTCTGGAGGCAATAAACAAAGAGCTGAGTAGGCACGAATCAAACAGTCAGCAGGCAATAATCATGGAACTCAGGTGTGAGGAATCATGCTGCTCAGCTGGCAATAATCAAGCAGCTGAGCAGGCAGGAATTACGCAGCACAGCTGGCAATTGTCAAGCAGATGACAGGCAGGAATCGTGCAGCTCAGCTGGCAATTGTCAAGCAGATGAGCAGACAGTAATCACGCAGCTCAGCAGGCCCAGATCACGTGACTGAGCATGCACTGTTCACGTGGCTGATCATACACTGATCACGTGATGATCATGCACTGATCACTTGGATATCATGCACTGATCACGTGGCTGATCATACACTGTTCACGTGTCTGACCATGCACTGATCACGTGGCTGATCATACACTGCTCACGTAACTGATCATGCACTGATCACGTGGCTATCATGCACTGATCACGTGGCTGAACATGCACTGTTCACGTGGCTGATCACACACCTGTCACGTGACATATCATGCACTGATCACGTGGCACTCATGCACTGATCACGTGGCTGATCATACTCTGCTCACGTAACTCATGCACACATCACGTGGCTATCATGCACTGCTCACGTGGCTCGTCATGGAATGATCACGTAGCAACCATATACTGGTAACGTGACTGATCATGCAAAGATCACGTAAATGATCATGCACTGTTCACGTGACTGATCATGTACTGATCACGTGACTGATCATGCACTGACCACGTGGCTATCATGCTCTGCTCACGTGGCTGATCATGCAACGATCACGTAGCAACCATGTACTGGTCACGTGACTGATCATGCACTGATCACGTAATTGATCCTGCACTGATCACGTGGCTCATCATGCACTGATCACGTGGCTGATCACACATGTATCACGTGACTGATCATGCACTGATCCCGTGGCTCTCATGCACTGATCACGTGGCTGTCATGCACTGATCACGTGGATATCATGCACTGATCACGTGGCTGATCACACACGTATCACATGACTGATCATGCACTGATCACGTGGCTATCATGCACTGATCACGTGGCTATCATGCACTGATCACGTGGCTGATCAGGCAATGATCACGTAGCTACCATGTACTGGTCACGTGACTGATCATGCACTGATCACGTAATTGATCATGCACTGATCATGTGGCTGATCATGCACTGATCACGTGGCTGATCATACACTGATCACATAACTGATCATGCACTGATCACGTGACTGATCATGCACTGATCACGTGGCTATCATGCACTGATCACTTGGCTGACATACACTGATCACGTGCCTGGTCATGCACTGATCACGTGGCTGATCATGCACTGATCACGTGACTGATCATGCACTGATCACGTGTCTGATCATGCACTGATCACGTGACTGATCATGCACTGATCACGTGACTGATCATGCACTGATCACGTGGCTATCATGCACTGCTCACGTGGCTGATCATGCCATGATCACGCAGCTACCATGTACTGGTCACATGACTGATCATGCACTGATCACGTGACTGATCATGCACTGATCACGTGGCTATCATGCACTACTCACGTGGCTGATCATGCAATGATCATGTAGCTACCATGTACTGATCACGTGAATGATCATACACTGATCACGTGACTGATCATGCACTGATCACGTGGCTATCATGCACTGATCACGTGACTGATCATGCACTGATCACGTCTATATCATGCACTGATCACATGACTGATCATGCACTGATCACGTGGATGATCATACACTGATCACGTGACAGATCATGCACTGATCACGTGGCTGATCATGCACTGATCACGTGACTGATCATGCACTGATCACGTGGCTATCATGAACTACTCACGTGGCTGATCATGCAATGATCATGTAGCTACCATGTACAGGTCACGTGAATGATCATACACCCATCAGGTGACTGATCATGCACTGATCACGTGGCTATCATGCACTGATCACGAGACTGATCATGCACTGATCACGTCTATATCATGCACTGATCACATGACTGCCCATGCACTGATCACGTGGATGATCATACACTAATCTTGTGACAGATCATGCACTGATCACGTGGCTGATCATGCACTGATACCGTGACTGAGCATGGACTGATCACATGACTATCATGTAGTGATCACGTGACTTAATGGCGCTGATCATGTGACTGATCATGCGCTGATCATGTTTGCTATCATACACTGATCATGTGCCTCTGGAGGCAATAAACAAAGAGCTGAGTAGGCACGAATCAAACAGTCAGCAGGCAATAATCATGGAACACAGGTGTGAGGAATCATGCTGCTCAGCTGGCAATAATCAAGCAGCTGAGCAGGCAGGAATCGTGCAGCTCAGCTGGCAATTGTCAAGCAGATGAGCAGACAGTAATCACGCAGCTCAGCAGGCCCAGATCACGTGACTGAGCATGCACTGTTCACGTGGCTGATCATACACTGATCACGTGATGATCATGCACTGATCACTTGGATATCATGCACTGATCACGTGGCTGATCATACACTGTTCACGTGTCTGACCATGCACTGATCACGTGGCTGATCATACACTGCTCACGTAACTGATCATGCACTGATCACGTGGCTATCATGCACTGATCACGTGGCTGAACATGCACTGTTCACGTGGCTGATCACACACCTGTCACGTGACATATCATGCACTGATCACGTGGCACTCATGCACTGATCACGTGGCTGATCATACTCTGCTCACGTAACTCATGCACACATCACGTGGCTATCATGCACTGCTCACGTGGCTCGTCATGGAATGATCACGTAGCAACCATATACTGGTAACGTGACTGATCATGCAAAGATCACGTAAATGATCATGCACTGTTCACGTGACTGATCATGTACTGATCACGTGACTGATCATGCACTGATCACGTGGCTATCATGCTCTGCTCACGTGGCTGATCATGCACGATCACGTAGCAACCATGTACTGGTCACGTGACTGATCATGCACTGATCACGTAATTGATCCTGCACTGATCACGTGGCTCATCATGCACTGATCACGTGGCTGATCACACATGTATCACGTGACTGATCATGCACTGATCCCGTGGCTCTCATGCACTGATCACGTGGCTGTCATGCACTGATCACGTGGCTATCATGCACTGATCACGTGGCTGATCATACACGATCACATGACTGATCATGCACTGATCACGTGGCTATCATGCACTGATCACGTGGCTATCATGCACTGATCACGTGGCTGATCATGCAATGATCACGTAGCTACCATGTACTGGTCACGTGTCTGATCATGCACTGAGCACGTAATTGATCATGCACTGATCACGTGGCTGATCATGCACTGATCACGTGGCTGATCATACACTGATCACATAACTGATCATGCACTGATCACGTGGCTGATCATGCACTGATCACGTGACTGATCATGCACTGATCTCGTGTCTGATCATGCACTGATCACGTGGCTATCATGCACTGCTCACGTGGCTGATCATGCCATGATCACGCATCTACCATGTACTGGTCACATGACTGATCATGCACTGATCACGTGACTGATCATGCAGTGATCACGTGGCTATCATGAACTACTCACGTGGCTGATCATGCAATGATCATGTAGCTACCATGTACAGGTCACGTGAATGATCATACACCCATCAGGTGACTGATCATGCACTGATCACGTGGCTATCATGCACTGATCACGAGACTGATCATGCACTGTTCACGTCTATATCATGCACTGATCACATGACTGCCCATGCACTGATCACGTGGATGATCATACACTAATCTTGTGACAGATCATGCACTGATCACGTGGCTGATCATGCACTGATACCGTGACTGAGCATGGACTGATCACATGACTATCATGTAGTGATCACGTGACTTAATGGCGCTGATCATGTGACTGATCATGCGCTGATCATGTTTGCTATCATACACTGATCATGTGCCTCTGGAGGCAATAAACAAAGAGCTGAGTAGGCACGAATCAAACAGTCAGCAGGCAATAATCATGGAACTCAGGTGTGAGGAATCATGCTGCTCAGCTGGCAATAATCAAGCAGCTGAGCAGGCAGGAATTACGCAGCACAGCTGGCAATTGTCAAGCAGATGACAGGCAGGAATCGTGCAGCTCAGCTGGCAATTGTCAAGCAGATGAGCAGACAGTAATCACGCAGCTCAGCAGGCCCAGATCACGTGACTGAGCATGCACTGTTCACGTGGCTGATCATACACTGATCACGTGATGATCATGCACTGATCACTTGGATATCATGCACTGATCACGTGGCTGATCATACACTGTTCACGTGTCTGACCATGCACTGATCACGTGGCTGATCATACACTGCTCACGTAACTGATCATGCACTGATCACGTGGCTATCATGCACTGATCACGTGGCTGAACATGCACTGTTCACGTGGCTGATCACACACCTGTCACGTGACATATCATGCAGTGATCACGTGGCACTCATGCACTGATCACGTGGCTGATCATGCACTGCTCACGTGGCTCATCATGGAATGATCACGTAGCAACCATATACTGGTCACGTGACTGATCATGCAAAGATCACGTAAATGATCATGCACTGTTCACGTGACTGATCATGTACTGATCACGTGACTGATCATGCACTGACCACATGGCTATCATGCTCTGCTCACGTGGCTGATCATGCAACGATCACGTAGCAACCATGTACTGGTCACGTGACTGATCATGCACTGATCACGTAATTGATCCTGCACTGATCACGTGGCTCATCATGCACTGATCACGTGGCTGATCACACATGTATCACGTGACTGATCATGCACTGATCACGTGGCTCTAATGCACTGATCACGTGGCTGTCATGCACTGATCACGTGGATATCATGCACTGATCATGTGGCTGATCACACGATCACATGACTGATCATGCACTGATCACGTGGCTATCATGCACTGATCACGTGGCTATCATGCACTGATCACGTGGCTGATCATGCAATGATCACGTAGCTACCATGTACTGGTCACGTGACTGATCATGCACTGATCACGTAATTGATCATGCACTGATCACGTGGCTGATCATGCACTGATCACGTGGCTGATCATACACTGATCACGTGACTGATCATGCACTGATCACGTGGCTGATCATGCACTGATCACGTGACTGATCATGCACTGATCACGTGTCTGATCATGCACTGATCACGTGGCTATCATGCACTGCTCACGTGGCTGATCATGCCATGATCACGCAGCTACCATGTACTGGTCACATGACTGATCATGCACTGATCACGTGACTGATCATGCAGTGATCACGTGGCTATCATGCACTACTCACGTGGCTGATCATGCAATGATCATGTAGCTACCATGTACAGGTCACGTGAATGATCATACACCCATCAGGTGACTGATCATGCACTGATCACGTGGCTATCATGCACTGATCACGAGACTGATCATGCACTGTTCACGTCTATATCATGCACTGATCACATGACTGCCCATGCACTGATCACGTGGATGATCATACACTAATCTTGTGACAGATCATGCACTGATCACGTGGCTGATCATGCACTGATACCGTGACTGAGCATGGACTGATCACATGACTATCATGTAGTGATCACGTGACTTAATGGCGCTGATCATGTGACTGATCATGCGCTGATCATGTTTGCTATCATACACTGATCATGTGCCTCTGGAGGCAATAAACAAAGAGCTGAGTAGGCACGAATCAAACAGTCAGCAGGCAATAATCATGGAACTCAGGTGTGAGGAATCATGCTGCTCAGCTGGCAATAATCAAGCAGCTGAGCAGGCAGGAATTACGCAGCACAGCTGGCAATTGTCAAGCAGATGACAGGCAGGAATCGTGCAGCTCAGCTGGCAATTGTCAAGCAGATGAGCAGACAGTAATCACGCAGCTCAGCAGGCCCAGATCACGTGACTGAGCATGCACTGTTCACGTGGCTGATCATACACTGATCACGTGATGATCATGCACTGATCACTTGGATATCATGCACTGATCACGTGGCTGATCATACACTGTTCACGTGTCTGACCATGCACTGATCACGTGGCTGATCATACACTGCTCACGTAACTGATCATGCACTGATCACGTGGCTATCATGCACTGATCACGTGGCTGAACATGCACTGTTCACGTGGCTGATCACACACCTGTCACGTGACATATCATGCACTGATCACGTGGCACTCATGCACTGATCACGTGGCTGATCATACTCTGCTCACGTAACTCATGCACACATCACGTGGCTATCATGCACTGCTCACGTGGCTCGTCATGGAATGATCACGTAGCAACCATATACTGGTCACGTGACTGATCATGCAAAGATCACGTAAATGATCATGCACTGTTCACGTGACTGATCATGTACTGATCACGTGACTGATCATGCACTGATCACGTGGCTATCATGCTCTGCTCACGTGGCTGATCATGCAACGATCACGTAGCAACCATGTACTGGTCACGTGACTGATCATGCACTGATCACGTAATTGATCCTGCACTGATCACGTGGCTCATCATGCACTGATCACGTGGCTGATCACACATGTATCACGTGACTGATCATGCACTGATCACGTGGCTCTCATGCACTGATCACGTGGCTGTCATGCACTGATCACGTGGATATCATGCACTGATCACGTGGCTGATCACACACGTATCACATGACTGATCATGCACTGATCACGTGGCTATCATGCACTGATCACGTGGCTATCATGCACTGATCACGTGGCTGATCAGGCAATGATCACGTAGCTACCATGTACTGGTCACGTGACTGATCATGCACTGATCACGTAATTGATCATGCACTGATCATGTGGCTGATCATGCACTGATCACGTGGCTGATCATACACTGATCACATAACTGATCATGCACTGATCACGTGACTGATCATGCACTGATCACGTGGCTATCATGCACTGATCACTTGGCTGATCATGCACTGATCACGTGCTGATCATGCACTGATCACGTGGCTGATCATGCACTGATCACGTGACTGATCATGCACTGATCACGTGTCTGATCATGCACTGATCACGTGACTGATCATGCACTGATCACGTGACTGATCATGCACTGATCACGTGGCTATCATGCACTGATCACGTGGCTGATCATGCCATGATCACGCAGCTACCATGTACTGGTCACATGACTGATCATGCACTGATCACGTGACTGATCATGCACTGATCACGTGGCTATCATGCACTATCACGTGGCTGATCATGCAATGATCATAGCTACCATGTACTGTCACGTGAATGATCATACACTGATCACGTGACTGATCATGCACTGATCACGTGGCTATCATGCACTGATCACGTGACTGATCATGCACTGATCACGTCTATATCATGCACTGATCACATGACTGTCATGCACTGATCACGTGGATGATCATGCACTGATCTTGTGACAGATCATGCACTGATCACGTGGCTGATCATGCACTGATCACGTGACTGATCATGCACTGATCACGTGGCTATCATGCACTACTCACGTGGCTGATCATGCAATGATCATGTAGCTACCATGTGGTCACGTGAATGATCATACACCCATCAGGTGACTGATCATGCACTGATCACGTGGCTATCATGCACTGATCACGAGACTGATCATGCACTGTTCACGTCTATATCATGCACTGATCACATGACTGCCCATGCACTGATCACGTGGATGATCATACACTAATCTTGTGACAGATCATGCACTGATCACGTGGCTGATCATGCACTGATACCGTGACTGAGCATGGACTGATCACATGACTATCATGTAGTGATCACGTGACTTAATGGCGCTGATCATGTGACTGATCATGCGCTGATCATGTTTGCTATCATACACTGATCATGTGCCTCTGGAGGCAATAAACAAAGAGCTGAGTAGGCACGAATCAAACAGTCAGCAGGCAATAATCATGGAACTCAGGTGTGAGGAATCATGCTGCTCAGCTGGCAATAATCAAGCAGCTGAGCAGGCAGGAATCGTGCAGCTCAGCTGGCAATTGTCAAGCAGATGAGCAGACAGTAATCACGCAGCTCAGCAGGCCCAGATCACGTGACTGAGCATGCACTGTTCACGTGGCTGATCATACACTGATCACGTGATGATCATGCACTGATCACTTGGATATCATGCACTGATCACGTGGCTGATCATACACTGTTCACGTGTCTGACCATGCACTGATCACGTGGCTGATCATACACTGCTCACGTAACTGATCATGCACTGATCACGTGGCTATCATGCACTGATCACGTGGCTGAACATGCACTGTTCACGTGGCTGATCACACACCTGTCACGTGACATATCATGCACTGATCACGTGGCACTCATGCACTGATCACGTGGCTGATCATACTCTGCTCACGTAACTCATGCACACATCACGTGGCTATCATGCACTGCTCACGTGGCTCGTCATGGAATGATCACGTAGCAACCATATACTGGTAACGTGACTGATCATGCAAAGATCACGTAAATGATCATGCACTGTTCACGTGACTGATCATGTACTGATCACGTGACTGATCATGCACTGATCACGTGGCTATCATGCTCTGCTCACGTGGCTGATCATGCAACGATCACGTAGCAACCATGTACTGGTCACGTGACTGATCATGCACTGATCACGTAATTGATCCTGCACTGATCACGTGGCTCATCATGCACTGATCACGTGGCTGATCACACATGTATCACGTGACTGATCATGCACTGATCCCGTGGCTCTCATGCACTGATCACGTGGCTGTCATGCACTGATCACGTGGATATCATGCACTGATCACGTGGCTGATCACACACGTATCACATGACTGATCATGCACTGATCACGTGGCTATCATGCACTGATCACGTGGCTATCATGCACTGATCACGTGGCTGATCATGCAATGATCACGTGGCTACCATGTACTGGTCACGTGACTGATCATGCACTGATCACGTAATTGATCATGCACTGATCACGTGGCTGATCATGCACTGATCACGTGGCTGATCATGCACTGATCACATGACTGATCATGCACTGATCACGTGGCTGATCATGCACTGATCACGTGACTGATCATGCACTGATCACGTGTCTGATCATGCACTGATCACGTGGCTATCATGCACTGCTCACGTGGCTGATCATGCCATGATCACGCAGCTACCATGTACTGGTCACATGACTGATCATGCACTGATCACGTGACTGATCATGCAGTGATCACGTGGCTATCATGAACTACTCACGTGGCTGATCATGCAATGATCATGTAGCTACCATGTACAGGTCACGTGAATGATCATACACCCATCAGGTGACTGATCATGCACTGATCACGTGGCTATCATGCACTGATCACGAGACTGATCATGCACTGTTCACGTCTATATCATGCACTGATCACATGACTGCCCGTGCACTGATCACGTGGATGATCATACACTAATCTTGTGACAGATCATGCACTGATCACGTGGCTGATCATGCACTGATACCGTGACTGAGCATGGACTGATCACATGACTATCATGTAGTGATCACGTGACTTAATGGCGCTGATCATGTGACTGATCATGCGCTGATCATGTTTGCTATCATACACTGATCATGTGCCTCTGGAGGCAATAAACAAAGAGCTGAGTAGGCACGAATCAAACAGTCAGCAGGCAATAATCATGGAACTCAGGTGTGAGGAATCATGCTGCTCAGCTGGCAATAATCAAGCAGCTGAGCAGGCAGGAATTACGCAGCACAGCTGGCAATTGTCAAGCAGATGACAGGCAGGAATCGTGCAGCTCAGCTGGCAATTGTCAAGCAGATGAGCAGACAGTAATCACGCAGCTCAGCAGGCCCAGATCACGTGACTGAGCATGCACTGTTCACGTGGCTGATCATACACTGATCACGTGATGATCATGCACTGATCACTTGGATATCATGCACTGATCACGTGGCTGATCATACACTGTTCACGTGTCTGACCATGCACTGATCACGTGGCTGATCATACACTGCTCACGTAACTGATCATGCACTGATCACGTGGCTATCATGCACTGATCACGTGGCTGAACATGCACTGTTCACGTGGCTGATCACACACCTGTCACGTGACATATCATGCACTGATCACGTGGCACTCATGCACTGATCACGTGGCTGATCATACTCTGCTCACGTAACTCATGCACACATCACGTGGCTATCATGCACTGCTCACGTGGCTCGTCATGGAATGATCACGTAGCAACCATATACTGGTAACGTGACTGATCATGCAAAGATCACGTAAATGATCATGCACTGTTCACGTGACTGATCATGTACTGATCACGTGACTGATCATGCACTGATCACGTGGCTATCATGCTCTGCTCACGTGGCTGATCATGCAACGATCACGTAGCAACCATGTACTGGTCACGTGACTGATCATGCACTGATCACGTAATTGATCCTGCACTGATCACGTGGCTCATCATGCACTGATCACGTGGCTGATCACACATGTATCACGTGACTGATCATGCACTGATCACGTGGCTCTCATGCACTGATCACGTGGCTATCATGCACTGATCACGTGGATATCATGCACTGATCATGTGGCTGATCACACACGTATCACATGACTGATCATGCACTGATCACGTGGCTATCATGCACTGATCACGTGGCTATCATGCACTGATCACGTGGCTGATCAGGCAATGATCACGTAGCTACCAAGTACTGGTCACGTGACTGATCATGCACTGATCACGTAATTGATCATGCACTGATAATGTGGCTGATCATGCACTGATCACGTGGCTGATCATACACTGATCACATAACTGATCATGCACTGATCACGTGGCTGATCATGCACTGATCACGTGACTGATCATGCACTGATCACGTGGCTGATCATGCACTGATCACGTGGCTGATCATGCACTGATCACGTGACTGATCATGCACTGATCACGTGGCTATCATGCACTGATCACGTGGCTGATCATGCATGATCACGCAGCTACCATGTACTGGTCACATGACTGATCATGCACTGATCACGTGACTGATCATGCACTGATCACGTGGCTATCATGCACTGATCACGTGGCTGATCATGCACTGATCACGTAGCTACCATGTACTGGTCACGTGACTGATCATACACTGATCACGTGACTGATCATGCACTGATCACGTGGCTATCATGCACTGATCACGTGACTGATCATGCACTGATCACGTCTATATCATGCACTGATCACGTGACTGATCATGCACTGATCACGTGGATGATCATGCACTGATCACGTGACAGATCATGCACTGATCACGTGGCTGATCATGCACTGATCACGTAACTGATCATGCACTGATCACGTGGCTATCATGAACTACTCACGTGGCTGATCATGCAATGATCATGTAGCTACCATGTACAGGTCACGTGAATGATCATACACCCATCAGGTGACTGATCATGCACTGATCACGTGGCTATCATGCACTGATCACGAGACTGATCATGCACTGTTCACGTCTATATCATGCACTGA
This sequence comes from Bos javanicus, assembly GCF_032452875.1. NCBI lineage: Eukaryota > Metazoa > Chordata > Mammalia > Artiodactyla > Bovidae > Bos > Bos javanicus. The sequence goes on along the minus strand of NW_026893605.1, from coordinate 629,795 downwards.
TCACATGACTGCCCATGCACTGATCACGTGGATGATCATACACTAATCTTGTGACAGATCATGCACTGATCACGTGGCTGATCATGCACTGATACCGTGACTGAGCATGGACTGATCACATGACTATCATGTAGTGATCACGTGACTTAATGGCGCTGATCATGTGACTGATCATGCGCTGATCATGTTTGCTATCATACACTGATCATGTGCCTCTGGAGGCAATAAACAAAGAGCTGAGTAGGCACGAATCAAACAGTCAGCAGGCAATAATCATGGAACTCAGGTGTGAGGAATCATGCTGCTCAGCTGGCAATAATCAAGCAGCTGAGCAGGCAGGAATCGTGCAGCTCAGCTGGCAATTGTCAAGCAGATGAGCAGACAGTAATCACGCAGCTCAGCAGGCCCAGATCACGTGACTGAGCATGCACTGTTCACGTGGCTGATCATACACTGATCACGTGATGATCATGCACTGATCACTTGGATATCATGCACTGATCACGTGGCTGATCATACACTGTTCACGTGTCTGACCATGCACTGATCACGTGGCTGATCATACACTGCTCACGTAACTGATCATGCACTGATCACGTGGCTATCATGCACTGATCACGTGGCTGAACATGCACTGTTCACGTGGCTGATCACACACCTGTCACGTGACATATCATGCACTGATCACGTGGCACTCATGCACTGATCACGTGGCTGATCATACTCTGCTCACGTAACTCATGCACACATCACGTGGCTATCATGCACTGCTCACGTGGCTCGTCATGGAATGATCACGTAGCAACCATATACTGGTAACGTGACTGATCATGCAAAGATCACGTAAATGATCATGCACTGTTCACGTGACTGATCATGTACTGATCACGTGACTGATCATGCACTGACCACGTGGTTATCATGCTCTGCTCACGTGGCTGATCATGCAACGATCACGTAGCAACCATGTACTGGTCACGTGACTGATCATGCACTGATCACGTAATTGATCCTGCACTGATCACGTGGCTCATCATGCACTGATCACGTGGCTGATCACACATGTATCACGTGACTGATCATGCACTGATCCCGTGGCTCTCATGCACTGATCACGTGGTTGTCATGCACTGATCACGTGGATATCATGCACTGATCATGTGGCTGATCACACACGTATCACATGACTGATCATGCACTGATCACGTGGCTATCATGCACTGATCACGTGGCTATCATGCACTGATCACGTGGCTGATCAGGCAATGATCACGTGGCTACCATGTACTGGTCACGTGACTGATCATGCACTGATCACGTAATTGATCATGCACTGATCACGTGGCTGATCATGCACTGATCACGTGGCTGATCATACACTTATCACATGACTGATCATGCACTGATCACGTGGCTGATCATGCACTGATCACGTGACTGATCATGCACTGATCTCGTGTCTGATCATGCACTGATCACGTGGCTATCATGCACTGCTCACGTGGCTGATCATGCCATTATCACGCAGCTACCATGTACTGGTCACATGACTGATCATGCACTGATCACGTGACTGATCATGCAGTGATCACATGGCTATCATGAACTACTCACGTGGCTGATCATGCAATGATCATGTAGCTACCATGTACAGGTCACGTGAATGATCATACACCCATCAGGTGACTGATCATGCACTGATCACGTGGCTATCATGCACTGATCACGAGACTGATCATGCACTGTTCACGTCTATATCATGCACTGATCACATGACTGCCCGTGCACTGATCACGTGGATGATCATACACTAATCTTGTGACAGATCATGCACTGATCACGTGGCTGATCATGCACTGATACCGTGACTGAGCATGGACTGATCACATGACTATCATGTAGTGATCACGTGACTTAATGGCGCTGATCATGTGACTGATCATGCGCTGATCATGTTTGCTATCATACACTGATCATGTGCCTCTGGAGGCAATAAACAAAGAGCTGAGTAGGCACGAATCAAACAGTCAGCAGGCAATAATCATGGAACTCAGGTGTGAGGAATCATGCTGCTCAGCTGGCAATAATCAAGCAGCTGAGCAGGCAGGAATTACGCAGCACAGCTGGCAATTGTCAAGCAGATGACAGGCAGGAATCGTGCAGCTCAGCTGGCAATTGTCAAGCAGATGAGCAGACAGTAATCACGCAGCTCAGCAGGCCCAGATCACGTGACTGAGCATGCACTGTTCACGTGGCTGATCATACACTGATCACGTGATGATCATGCACTGATCACTTGGATATCATGCACTGATCACGTGGCTGATCATACACTGTTCACGTGTCTGACCATGCACTGATCACGTGGCTGATCATACACTGCTCACGTAACTGATCATGCACTGATCACGTGGCTATCATGCACTGATCACGTGGCTGAACATGCACTGTTCACGTGGCTGATCACACACCTGTCACGTGACATATCATGCACTGATCACGTGGCACTCATGCACTGATCACGTGGCTGATCATACTCTGCTCACGTAACTCATGCACACATCACGTGGCTATCATGCACTGCTCACGTGGCTCGTCATGGAATGATCACGTAGCAACCATATACTGGTAACGTGACTGATCATGCAAAGATCACGTAAATGATCATGCACTGTTCACGTGACTGATCATGTACTGATCACGTGACTGATCATGCACTGACCACGTGGCTATCATGCTCTGCTCACGTGGCTGATCATGCAACGATCACGTAGCAACCATGTACTGGTCACGTGACTGATCATGCACTGATCACGTAATTGATCCTGCACTGATCACGTGGCTCATCATGCACTGATCACGTGGCTGATCACACATGTATCACGTGACTGATCATGCACTGATCCCGTGGCTCTCATGCACTGATCACGTGGCTGTCATGCACTGATCACGTGGATATCATGCACTGATCATGTGGCTGATCACACACGTATCACATGACTGATCATGCACTGATCACGTGGCTATCATGCACTGATCACGTGGCTATCATGCACTGATCACGTGGCTGATCATGCAATGATCACGTAGCTACCATGTACTGGTCACGTGACTGATCATGCACTGATCACGTAATTGATCATGCACTGATCACGTGGCTGATCATGCACTGATCACGTGGCTGATCATACACTGATCACGTGACTGATCATGCACTGATCACGTGGCTGATCATGCACTGATCACGTGACTGATCATGCACTGATCTCGTGTCTGATCATGCACTGATCACGTGGCTATCATGCACTGCTCACGTGGCTGATCATGCCATGATCACGCAGCTACCATGTACTGGTCACATGACTGATCATGCACTGATCACGTGACTGATCATGCAGTGATCACGTGGCTATCATGAACTACTCACGTGGCTGATCATGCAATGATCATGTAGCTACCATGTACAGGTCACGTGAATGATCATACACCCATCAGGTGACTGATCATGCACTGATCACGTGGCTATCATGCACTGATCACGAGACTGATCATGCACTGTTCACGTCTATATCATGCACTGATCACATGACTGCCCGTGCACTGATCACGTGGATGATCATACACTAATCTTGTGACAGATCATGCACTGATCACGTGGCTGATCATGCACTGATACCGTGACTGAGCATGGACTGATCACATGACTATCATGTAGTGATCACGTGACTTAATGGCGCTGATCATGTGACTGATCATGCGCTGATCATGTTTGCTATCATACACTGATCATGTGCCTCTGGAGGCAATAAACAAAGAGCTGAGTAGGCACGAATCAAACAGTCAGCAGGCAATAATCATGGAACTCAGGTGTGAGGAATCATGCTGCTCAGCTGGCAATAATCAAGCAGCTGAGCAGGCAGGAATTACGCAGCACAGCTGGCAATTGTCAAGCAGATGACAGGCAGGAATCGTGCAGCTCAGCTGGCAATTGTCAAGCAGATGAGCAGACAGTAATCACGCAGCTCAGCAGGCCCAGATCACGTGACTGAGCATGCACTGTTCACGTGGCTGATCATACACTGATCACGTGATGATCATGCACTGATCACTTGGATATCATGCACTGATCACGTGGCTGATCATACACTGTTCACGTGTCTGACCATGCACTGATCACGTGGCTGATCATACACTGCTCACGTAACTGATCATGCACTGATCACGTGGCTATCATGCACTGATCACGTGGCTGAACATGCACTGTTCACGTGGCTGATCACACACCTGTCACGTGACATATCATGCACTGATCACGTGGCACTCATGCACTGATCACGTGGCTGATCATACTCTGCTCACGTAACTCATGCACACATCACGTGGCTATCATGCACTGCTCACGTGGCTCGTCATGGAATGATCACGTAGCAACCATATACTGGTCACGTGACTGATCATGCAAAGATCACGTAAATGATCATGCACTGTTCACGTGACTGATCATGTACTGATCACGTGACTGATCATGCACTGATCACGTGGCTATCATGCTCTGCTCACGTGGCTGATCATGCAACGATCACGTAGCAACCATGTACTGGTCACGTGACTGATCATGCACTGATCACGTAATTGATCCTGCACTGATCACGTGGCTCATCATGCACTGATCACGTGGCTGATCACACATGTATCACGTGACTGATCATGCACTGATCCCGTGGCTCTCATGCACTGATCACGTGGCTGTCATGCACTGATCACGTGGATATCATGCACTGATCACGTGGCTGATCACACACGTATCACATGACTGATCATGCACTGATCACGTGGCTATCATGCACTGATCACGTGGCTATCATGCACTGATCACGTGGCTGATCAGGCAATGATCACGTAGCTACCATGTACTGGTCACGTGACTGATCATGCACTGATCACGTAATTGATCATGCACTGATCATGTGGCTGATCATGCACTGATCACGTGGCTGATCATACACTGATCACATAACTGATCATGCACTGATCACGTGACTGATCATGCACTGATCACGTGGCTATCATGCACTGATCACTGGCTGACATGCACTGATCACGTGACTGATCATGCACTGATCACGTGGCTGATCATGCACTGATCACGTGACTGATCATGCACTGATCACGTGGCTGATCATGCACTGATCACGTGACTGATCATGCACTGATCACGTGACTGATCATGCACTGATCACGTGGCTATCATGCACTGATCACGTGGCTGATCATGCATGATCACGCAGCTACCATGTACTGGTCACATGACTGATCATGCACTGATCACGTGACTGATCATGCACTGATCACGTGGCTATCATGCACTATCACGTGGCTGATCATGCAATGATCATGTAGCTACCATGCACTGATCACGTGAATGATCATACACTGATCACGTGACTGATCATGCACTGATCACGTGGCTATCATGCACTGATCACGTGACTGATCATGCACTGATCACGTCTATATCATGCACTGATCACGTGACTGCATGCACTGATCACGTGGATGATCATACACTGATCACGTGACAGATCATGCACTGATCACGTGGCTGATCATGCACTGATCACGTGACTGATCATGCAGTGATCACGTGGCTATCATGAACTACTCACGTGGCTGATCATGCAATGATCATGTAGCTACCATGTACAGGTCACGTGAATGATCATACACCCATCAGGTGACTGATCATGCACTGATCACGTGGCTATCATGCACTGATCACGAGACTGATCATGCACTGATCACGTCTATATCATGCACTGATCACATGACTGCCCATGCACTGATCACGTGGATGATCATACACTAATCTTGTGACAGATCATGCACTGATCACGTGGCTGATCATGCACTGATACCGTGACTGAGCATGGACTGATCACATGACTATCATGTAGTGATCACGTGACTTAATGGCGCTGATCATGTGACTGATCATGCGCTGATCATGTTTGCTATCATACACTGATCATGTGCCTCTGGAGGCAATAAACAAAGAGCTGAGTAGGCACGAATCAAACAGTCAGCAGGCAATAATCATGGAACACAGGTGTGAGGAATCATGCTGCTCAGCTGGCAATAATCAAGCAGCTGAGCAGGCAGGAATCGTGCAGCTCAGCTGGCAATTGTCAAGCAGATGAGCAGACAGTAATCACGCAGCTCAGCAGGCCCAGATCACGTGACTGAGCATGCACTGTTCACGTGGCTGATCATACACTGATCACGTGATGATCATGCACTGATCACTTGGATATCATGCACTGATCACGTGGCTGATCATACACTGTTCACGTGTCTGACCATGCACTGATCACGTGGCTGATCATACACTGCTCACGTAACTGATCATGCACTGATCACGTGGCTATCATGCACTGATCACGTGGCTGAACATGCACTGTTCACGTGGCTGATCACACACCTGTCACGTGACATATCATGCACTGATCACGTGGCACTCATGCACTGATCACGTGGCTGATCATACTCTGCTCACGTAACTCATGCACACATCACGTGGCTATCATGCACTGCTCACGTGGCTCGTCATGGAATGATCACGTAGCAACCATATACTGGTAACGTGACTGATCATGCAAAGATCACGTAAATGATCATGCACTGTTCACGTGACTGATCATGTACTGATCACGTGACTGATCATGCACTGATCACGTGGCTATCATGCTCTGCTCACGTGGCTGATCATGCAACGATCACGTAGCAACCATGTACTGGTCACGTGACTGATCATGCACTGATCACGTAATTGATCCTGCACTGATCACGTGGCTCATCATGCACTGATCACGTGGCTGATCACACATGTATCACGTGACTGATCATGCACTGATCACGTGGCTCTCATGCACTGATCACGTGGCTGTCATGCACTGATCACGTGGATATCATGCACTGATCACGTGGCTGATCACACACGTATCACATGACTGATCATGCACTGATCACGTGGCTATCATGCACTGATCACGTGGCTATCATGCACTGATCACGTGGCTGATCATGCAATGATCACGTGGCTACCATGCACTGGTCACGTGACTGATCATGCACTGATCACGTAATTGATCATGCACTGATCACGTGGCTGATCATGCACTGATCACGTGGCTGATCATGCACTGATCACGTGACTGATCATGCACTGATCACGTGGCTGATCATGCACTGATCACGTGACTGATCATGCACTGATCACGTGGCTGATCATGCACTGATCACGTGGCTATCATGCACTGATCACGTGGCTGATCATGCATGATCACGCAGCTATCATGCACTGATCACGTGACTGATCATGCACTGATCACGTGGCTGATCATGCACTGATCACGTGACTGATCATGCACTGATCACGTGACTGATCATGCACTGATCACGTGGCTATCATGCACTGATCACGTGGCTGATCATGCACTGATCACGTGACTGATCATGCACTGATCACGTGGCTGATCATGCACTGATCACGTGGCTATCATGCACTGCTCACGTGGCTGATCATGCCATGATCACGCAGCTACCATGTACTGGTCACATGACTGATCATGCACTGATCACGTGACTGATCATGCAGTGATCACGTGGCTATCATGCACTACTCACGTGGCTGATCATGCAATGATCATGTAGCTACCATGTACAGGTCACGTGAATGATCATACACCCATCAGGTGACTGATCATGCACTGATCACGTGGCTATCATGCACTGATCACGAGACTGATCATGCACTGATCACGTCTATATCATGCACTGATCACATGACTGCCCATGCACTGATCACGTGGATGATCATACACTAATCATGTGACAGATCATGCACTGATCACGTGGCTGATCATGCACTGATACCGTGACTGAGCATGGACTGATCACATGACTATCATGTAGTGATCACGTGACTTAATGGCGCTGATCATGTGACTGATCATGCACTGATCATGTTTGCTATCATACACTGATCATGTGCCTCTGGAGGCAATAAACAAAGAGCTGAGTAGGCACGAATCAAACAGTCAGCAGGCAATAATCATGGAACTCAGGTGTGAGGAATCATGCTGCTCAGCTGGCAATAATCAAGCAGCTGAGCAGGCAGGAATTACGCAGCACAGCTGGCAATTGTCAAGCAGATGACAGGCAGGAATCGTGCAGCTCAGCTGGCAATTGTCAAGCAGATGAGCAGACAGTAATCACGCAGCTCAGCAGGCCCAGATCACGTGACTGAGCATGCACTGTTCACGTGGCTGATCATGCACTGATCACGTGACTGATCATGCACTGATCACGTGGCTATCATGCACTGATCACGTGGCTGATCATGCACTGATCACGTGCAACCATGCACTGATCACGTGACTGATCATGCACTGATCACGTAACTGATCATGCACTGATCACGTGGCTGATCATGCACTGATCACGTGGCTGATCACACATGTCACGTGACTGATCATGCACTGATCACGTGGCTCTCATGCACTGATCACGTGGCTGTCATGCACTGATCACGTGGATATCATGCACTGATCACGTGGCTGATCACACACGATCACATGACTGATCATGCACTGATCACGTGGCTATCATGCACTGATCACGTGGCTATCATGCACTGATCACGTGGCTGATCATGCAATGATCACGTAGCTACCATGTACTGGTCACGTGACTGATCATGCACTGATCACGTAATTGATCATGCACTGATCACGTGGCTGATCATGCACTGATCACGTGGCTGATCATACACTGATCACGTGACTGATCATGCACTGATCACGTGACTGATCATGCACTGATCACGTGGCTATCATGCACTGATCACGTGGCTGATCATGCACTGATCACGTGACTGATCATGCACTGATCACGTGACTGATCATGCACTGATCACGTGGCTATCATGCACTGCTCACGTGGCTGATCATGCCATGATCACGCAGCTACCATGTACTGGTCACATGACTGATCATGCACTGATCACGTGACTGATCATGCACTGATCACGTGGCTATCATGCACTACTCACGTGGCTGATCATGCAATGATCATGTAGCTACCATGTACAGGTCACGTGAATGATCATACACCCATCAGGTGACTGATCATGCACTGATCACGTGGCTATCATGCACTGATCACGAGACTGATCATGCACTGATCACGTCTATATCATGCACTGATCACATGACTGCCCATGCACTGATCACGTGGATGATCATACACTAATCATGTGACAGATCATGCACTGATCACGTGGCTGATCATGCACTGATACCGTGACTGAGCATGGACTGATCACATGACTATCATGTAGTGATCACGTGACTTAATGGCGCTGATCATGTGACTGATCATGCACTGATCATGTTTGCTATCATACACTGATCATGTGCCTCTGGAGGCAATAAACAAAGAGCTGAGTAGGCACGAATCAAACAGTCAGCAGGCAATAATCATGGAACTCAGGTGTGAGGAATCATGCTGCTCAGCTGCCAATAATCAAGCAGCTGAGCAGGCAGGAATTACGCAGCACAGCTGGCAATTGTCAAGCAGATGACAGGCAGGAATCGTGCAGCTCAGCTGGCAATTGTCAAGCAGATGAGCAGACAGTAATCACGCAGCTCAGCAGGCCCAGATCACGTGACTGAGCATGCACTGTTCACGTGTCTGATCATGTACTGATCACGTGACTGATCATGCACTGACCACGTGGCTATCATGCTCTGCTCACGTGGCTGATCATGCAACGATCACGTGCTGACCATGTACTGGTCACGTGACTGATCATGCACTGATCACGTAACTGATCCTGCACTGATCACGTGGCTCATCATGCACTGATCACGTGGCTGATCACACATGTGTCACGTGACTGATCATGCACTGATCCCGTGGCTCTCATGCACTGATCACGTGGCTGTCATGCACTGATCACGTGGCTATCATGCACTGATCATGTGGCTGATCACACACGTATCACATGACTGATCATGCACTGATCACGTGGCTATCATGCACTGATCACGTGGCTATCATGCACTGATCACGTGGCTGATCAGGCAATGATCACGTAGCTACCATGTACTGGTCACGTGACTGATCATGCACTGAGCACGTAATTGATCATGCACTGATCACGTGGCTGATCATGCACTGATCACGTGGCTGATCATACACTGATCACATGACTGATCATGCACTGATCACGTGACTGATCATGCACTGATCACGAGATTATCATTCACTGATCACTTGGCTGGACATGCACTGATCACGTGCCTGGTCATGCACTGATCACGTGGCTGATCATGCACTGATCACGTGGCTATCATGCACTGTTCACGTGGCTGATCATGCCATGATCACGCAGCTACCATGTACTGGTCACATGACTGATCATGCACTGATCACGTGACTGATCATGCAGTGATCACGTGGCTATCATGAACTACTCACGTGGCTGATCATGCAATGATCATGTAGCTACCATGTACAGGTCACGTGAATGATCATACACCCATCAGGTGTCTGATCATGCACTGATCACGTGGCTATCATGCACGGATCACGAGACTGGTCATGCACTGTTCACGTCTATATCATGCACTGATCACATGACTGCCCGTGCACTGATCACGTGGATGATCATTCACTTATCTTGTGACAGATCATGCACTGATCACGTGGCTGATCATGCACTGATACCGTGACTGAGCATGGACTGATCACATGACTATCATGTAGTGATCACGTGACTTAATGGCGCTGATCATGTGACTGATCATGCGCTGATCATGTTTGCTATCATACACTGATCATGTGCCTCTGGAGGCAATAAACAAAGAGCTGAGTTGGCACGAATCAAACAGTCAGCAGGCAATAATCATGGAACACAGGTGTGAGGAATCATGCTGCTCAGCTGGCAATAATCAAGCAGCTGAGCAGGCAGGAATTACGCAGCACAGCTGGCAATTGTCAAGCAGATGACAGGCAGGAATCGTGCAGCTCAGCTGGCAATTGTCAAGCAGATGAGCAGACAGTAATCACGCAGCTCAGCAGGCCCAGATCACGTGAATGAGCATGCACTGTTCACGTGTCTGATCATGTACTGATCACGTGACTGATCATGCACTGACCACGTGGCTATCATGCTCTGCTCACGTGGCTGATCATGCACCGATCACGTGCAACCATGTACTGGTCACGTGACTGATCATGCACTGATCACGTAATTGATCCTGCACTGATCACGTGGCTCATCATGCACTGATCACGTGGCTGATCACACATGTGTCACGTGACTGATCATGCACTGATCCCGTGGCTCTCATGCACTGATCACGTGGCTGTCATGCACTGATCACGTGGATATCATGCACTGATCATGTGGCTGATCACACACGTATCACATGACTGATCATGCACTGATCACGTGGCTATCATGCACTGATCACGTGGCTATCATGCACTGATCACGTGGCTTATCAGGCAATGATCACGTAGCTACCATGTACTGGTCACGTGACTGATCATGCACTGAGCACGTAATTGATCATGCACTGATCACGTGGCTGATCATGCACTGATCACGTGGCTGATCATACACTGATCACATAACTGATCATGCACTGATCACGTGACTGATCATGCACTGATCACGTGGCTATCATGCACTGATCACTTGGCTGGACATACACTGATCACGTGCCTGGTCATGCACTGATCACGTGGCTGATCATGCACTGATCACGTGGCTATCATGCACTGTTCACGTGGCTGATCATGCCATGATCACGCAGCTACCATGTACTGGTCACATGACTGATCATGCACTGATCACGTGACTGATCATGCAGTGATCACGTGGCTATCATGAACTACTCACGTGGCTGATCATGCAATGATCATGTAGCTACCATGTACAGGTCATGTGAATGATCATACACCCATCAGGTGACTGATCATGCACTGATCACGTGGCTATCATGCACGGATCACGAGACTGGTCATGCACTGTTCACGTCTATATCATGCACTGATCACATGACTGCCCGTGCACTGATCACGTGGATGATCATACACTAATCTTGTGACAGATCATGCACTGATCACGTGGCTGATCATGCACTGATACCGTGACTGAGCATGGACTGATCACATGACTATCATGTAGTGATCACGTGACTTAATGGCGCTGATCATGTGACTGATCATGCGCTGATCATGTTTGCTATCATACACTGATCATGTGCCTCTGGAGGCAATAAACAAAGAGCTGAGTAGGCACGAATCAAACAGTCAGCAGGCAATAATCATGGAACTCAGGTGTGAGGAATCATGCTGCTCAGCTGGCAATAATCAAGCAGCTGAGCAGGAAGGAATTACGCAGCACAGCTGGCAATTGTCAAGCAGATGACAGGCAGGAATCGTGCAGCTCAGCTGGCAATTGTCAAGCAGATGAGCAGACAGTAATCACGCAGCTCAGCAGGCCCAGATCACGTGACTGAGCATGCACTGTTCACGTGGCTGATCATACACTGATCACGTGATGATCATGCACTGATCACTTGGATATCATGCACTGATCACGTGGCTGATCATACACTGTTCACGTGTCTGACCATGCACTGATCACGTGGCTGATCAAACACTGCTCACGTAACTGATCATGCACTGATCACGTGGCTATCATGCACTGATCACGTGGCTGAACATGCACTGTTCACGTGGCTGATCACACACCTGTCACGTGACATATCATGCACTGATCACGTGGCACTCATGCACTGATCACGTGGCTGATCATACTCTGCTCACGTAACTCATGCACACATCACGAGGCTATCATGCACTGCTCACGTGGCTCGTCATGGAATGATCACGTAGCAACCATATACTGGTCACGTGACTGATCATGCAAAGATCACGTAAATGATCATGCACTGTTCACGTGACTGATCATGTACTGATCACGTGACTGATCATGCACTGACCACGTGGCTATCATGCTCTGCTCACGTGGCTGATCATGCAATGATCACGTAGCAACCATGTACTGGTCACGTGACTGATCATGCACTGATCACGTCATTGATCCTGCACTGATCACGTGGCTCATCATGCACTGATCACGTGGCTGATCACACATGTATCACGTGACTGATCATGCACTGATCCCGTGGCTCTCATGCACTGATCACGTGGCTGTCATGCACTGATCACATGGTTATCATGCACCGATCACGAGACTGGTCATGCACTGTTCACATCTATATCATGCACTGATCACATGACTGCCCGTGCACTGATCACTTGGATGATCATACACTAATCTTGTGACAGATCATGCACTGATCACGTGGCTGATCATGCACTGATACCGTGACTGAGCATGGACTGATCACATGACTATCATGTAGTGATCACGTGACTTAATGGCGCTGATCATGTGACTGATCATGCGCTGATCATGTTTGCTATCATACACTGATCATGTGCCTCTGGAGGCAATAAACAAAGAGCTGAGTAGGCACGAATCAAACAGTCAGCAGGCAATAATCATGGAACTCAGGTGTGAGGAATCATGCTGCTCAGCTGGCAATAATCAAGCAGCTGAGCAGGCAGGAATTACGCAGCACAGCTGGCAATTGTCAAGCAGATGACAGGCAGGAATCGTGCAGCTCAGCTGGCAATTGTCAAGCAGATGAGCAGACAGTAATCACGCAGCTCAGCAGGCCCAGATCACGTGACTGAGCATGCACTGTTCACGTGGCTGATCATGCACTGATCACGTGACTGATCATGCACTGATCACGTGGCTATCATGCTCTGCTCACGTGGCTGATCATGCACTGATCACGTGGCAACCATGCACTGATCACGTGACTGATCATGCACTGATCACGTAACTGATCATGCACTGATCACGTGGCTCATCATGCACTGATCACGTGGCTGATCACACATGTGTCACGTGACTGATCATGCACTGATCACGTGGCTATCATGCACTGATCACGTGGCTGTCATGCACTGATCACGTGGATATCATGCACTGATCACGTGGCTGATCACACACGATCACGTGACTGATCATGCACTGATCACGTGGCTATCATGCACTGATCACGTGGCTATCATGCACTGATCACGTGGCTTATCATGCAATGATCACGTAGCTACCATGTACTGGTCACGTGACTGATCATGCACTGATCACGTAATTGATCATGCACTGATCACGTGGCTGATCATGCACTGATCACGTGGCTGATCATGCACTGATCACGTGACTGATCATGCACTGATCACGTGACTGATCATGCACTGATCACGTGGTTATCATTCACTGATCACGTGGCTGGACATACACTGATCACGTGCCTGGTCTTGCACTGATCACGTGGCTGATCATGCACTGATCACGTGGCTATCATGCACTGCTCACGTGGCTGATCATGCCATGATCACGCAGCTACCATGTACTGGTCACATGACTGATCATGCACTGATCACGTGACTGATCATGCAGTGATCACGTGGCTATCATGAACTACTCACGTGGCTGATCATGCAATGATCATGTAGCTACCATGTACAGGTCACGTGAATGATCATACACCCATCAGGTGACTGATCATGCACTGATCACGTGGCTATCATGCACGGATCACGAGACTGGTCATGCACTGTTCACGTCTATATCATGCACTGATCACATGACTGCCCGTGCACTGATCACGTGGATGATCATACACTAATCTTGTGACAGATCATGCACTGATCACGTGGCTGATCATGCACTGATACCGTGACTGAGCATGGACTGATCACATGACTATCATGTAGTGATCACGTGACTTAATGGCGCTGATCATGTGACTGATCATGCGCTGATCATGTTTGCTATCATACACTGATCATGTGCCTCTGGAGGCAATAAACAAAGAGCTGAGTTGGCACGAATCAAACAGTCAGCAGGCAATAATCATGGAACACAGGTGTGAGGAATCATGCTGCTCAGCTGGCAATAATCAAGCAGCTGAGCAGGCAGGAATTACGCAGCACAGCTGGCAATTGTCAAGCAGATGACAGGCAGGAATCTTGCAGCTCAGCTGGCAATTGTCAAGCAGATGAGCAGACAGTAATCACGCAGCTCAGCAGGCCCAGATCACGTGACTGAGCATGCACTGTTCACGTGTCTGATCATGTACTGATCACGTGACTGATCATGCACTGATCACGTGGCTATCATGCTCTGCTCACGTGGCTGATCATGCAACGATCACGTAGCAACCATGTACTGGTCACGTGACTGATCATGCACTGATCACGTAATTGATCCTGCACTGATCACGTGGCTCATCATGCACTGATCACGTGGCTGATCACACATGTATCACGTGACTGATCATGCACTGATCACGTAATTGATCATGCACTGATCCCGTGGCTCTCATGCACTGATCACGTGGCTGTCATGCACTGATCACGTGGATATCATGCACTGATCATGTGGCTGATCACACACGATTCACATGACTGATCATGCACTGATCACGTGGCTATCATGCACTGATCACGTGGCTATCATGCACTGATCACGTGGCTTATCAGGCAATGATCACGTAGCTACCATGTACTGGTCACGTAACTGATCATGCACTGAGCACGTAATTGAACATGCACTGATCATGTGGCTGATCATGCACTGATCACGTGGCTGATCATACACTGTTCACATAACTGATCATGCACTGATCACGTGACTGATCATGCACTGATCACGTGGCTATCATGCACTGATCACGTGGCTGATCATACACTGATCACGTGCCTGGTCATGCACTGATCACGTGGCTGATCATGCACTGATCACGTGGCTATCATGCACTGCTCACGTGGCTGATCATGCCATGATCACGCAGCTACCATGTAGTGGTCACATGACTGATCATGCACTGATCACGTGACTGATCATGCAGTGATCACGTGGCTATCATGAACTACTCACGTGGCTGATCATGCAATGATCATGTAGCTACCATGTACAGGTCACGTGAATGATCATACACCCATCAGGTGACTGATCATGCACTGATCACGTGGCTATCATGCACGGATCACGAGACTGATCATGCACTGTTCACGTCCATATCATGCACTGATCACATGACTGCCCGTGCACTGATCACGTGGATGATCATACACTAATCTTGTGACAGATCATGCACTGATCACGTGGCTGATCATGCACTGATACCGTGACTGAGCATGGACTGATCACATGACTATCATGTAGTGATCATGTGACTTAATGGCGCTGATCATGTGACTGATCATGCGCTGATCATGTTTGCTATCATACACTGATCATGTGCCTCTGGAGGCAATAAACAAAGAGCTGAGTAGGCACGAATCAAACAGTCAGCAGGCAATAATCATGGAACTCAGGTGTGAGGAATCATGCTGCTCAGCTGGCAATAATCAAGCAGCTGAGCAGGCAGGAATTACGCAGCACAGCTGGCAATTGTCAAGCAGATGACAGGCAGGAATCGTGCAGCTCAGCTGGCAATTGTCAAGCAGATGAGCAGACAGTAATCACGCAGCTCAGCAGGCCCAGATCACGTGACTGAGCATGCACTGTTCACGTGGCTGATCATACACTGATCACGTGATGATCATGCACTGATCACTTGGATATCATGCACTGATCACGTGGCTGATCATACACTGTTCACGTGTCTGACCATGCACTGATCACGTGGCTGATCAAACACTGCTCACGTAACTGATCATGCACTGATCACGTGGCTATCATGCACTGATCACGTGGCTGAACATGCACTGTTCACGTGGCTGATCACACACCTGTCACGTGACATATCATGCACTGATCACGTGGCACTCATGCACTGATCACGTGGCTGATCATACTCTGCTCACGTAACTCATGCACACATCACGAGGCTATCATGCACTGCTCACGTGGCTCGTCATGGAATGATCACGTAGCTACCATATACTGGTAACGTGACTGATCATGCACTGATCACGTAAATGATCATGCACTGTTCACGTGACTGATCATGTACTGATCACGTGACTGATCATGCACTGACCACGTGGCTATCATGCACTGCTCACGTGGCTGATCATGCAACGATCACGTAGCAACCATGTACTGGTCACGTGACTGATCATGCACTGATCACGTAATTGATCATGCACTGATCACGTGGCTCATCATGCACTGATCACGTGGCTGATCACACATGTATCACGTGACTGATCATGCACTGATCACGTGGCTGATCATGCACTGATCACGTGGCTGTCATGCACTGATCACATGGTTATCATGCACCGATCACGTGACTGGTCATGCACTGATCACATCTATATCATGCACTGATCACATGACTGCCCGTGCACTGATCACTTGGATGATCATACACTAATCTTGTGACAGATCATGCACTGATCACGTGGCTGATCATGCACTGATACCGTGACTGAGCATGGACTGATCACATGACTATCATGTAGTGATCACGTGACTTAATGGCGCTGATCATGTGACTGATCATGCGCTGATCATGTTTGCTATCATACACTGATCATGTGCCTCTGGAGGCAATAAACAAAGAGCTGAGTAGGCACGAATCAAACAGTCAGCAGGCAATAATCATGGAACTCAGGTGTGAGGAATCATGCTGCTCAGCTGGCAATAATCAAGCAGCTGAGCAGGCAGGAATCGTGCAGCTCAGCTGGCAATTGTCAAGCAGATGAGCAGACAGTAATCACGCAGCTCAGCAGGCCCTGATCACGTGACTGAGCATGCACTGTTCATGTGGCTGATCATACACTGATCACGTGATGATCATGTACTGATCACTTGGATATCATGCACTGATCACGTGGCTGATCATACACTGTTCACGTGTCTGACCATGCACTGATCACGGGGCTGATCATACACTGCTCACGTAACTGATCATGCACTGATCACGTGGCTATCATGCACTGATCACGTGGCTGAACATGCACTGTTCACGTGGCTGATCACACACCTGTCACGTGACATATCATGCACTGATCACGTGGCACTCATGCACTGATCACGTGGCTGATCATACTCTGCTCACGTAACTCATGCACACATCACGTGGCTATCATGCACTGCTCACGTGGCTCGTCATGGAATGATCATGTAGCAACCATATACTGGTCACCTGACTGATCATGCAAAGATCACGTAAATGATCATGCACTGTTCACGTGACTGATCATGTACTGATCACGTGACTGATCATGCACTGACCACGTGGCTATCATGCTCTGCTCACGTGGCTGATCATGCACGATCACGTAGCAACCATGTACTGGTCACGTGACTGATTATGCACTGATCACGTAATTGATCCTGCACTGATCACGTGGCTCATCATGCACTGATCACGTGGCTGATCACACATGTATCACGTGACTGATCATGCACTGATCCCGTGGCTCTCATGCACTGATCACGTGGCTGTCATGCACTGATCACCTGGATATCATGCACTGATCATGTGGCTGATCACACACGTATCACATGACTGATCATGCACTGATCACGTGGCTATCATGCACTGATCACGTGGCTATCATGCACTGATCACGTGGCTTATCAGGCAATAATCACGTAGCTACTTTATACTGGTCACGTAACTGATCATGCACTGATCACGTAATTGATCATGCACTGATCATGTGGCTGATCATGCACTGATCACGTGGCTGATCATGCACTGATCACGTGGCTATCATGCACTGATCACGTGGCTGGACATACACTGATCACGTGGCTGGTCATGCACTGATCACGTGGCTGATCATGCACTGATCACGTGACTGATCATGCACTGATCACGTGGCTGATCATGCACTGATCACGTGACTGATCATGCACTGATCACGTGACTGATCATGCACTGATCACGTGGCTATCATGCACTGCTCACGTGGCTGATCATGCCATGATCACGTAGCTACCATGTACTCGTCACATGACTGATCATGCACTGATCACGTGACTGATCATGCAGTGATCACGTGGCTATCATGCACTACTCACGTGGCTGATCATGCAATGATCATGTAGCTACCATGTACTGGTCACGTGAATGATCATGCACCCATCACGTGACTGATCATGCACTGATCACGTGGCTATCATGCACTGATCACGAGACTGATCATGCACTGTTCATGTCTATATCATGCACTGATCACGTGGCTGCCCATGCACTGATCACGTGGATGATCATACACTAATCACGTGACAGATCATGCACTGATCACGTGGCTATTCATGCACTGATCACGTGACTGAGCATGGACTGATCACATGACTATCATGTACTGATCACGTGACTTAATGGCGCTGATCATGTGACTGATCATGCGCTGATCATGTTTGCTATCATACACTGATCATGTGCCTCTGGAGGCAATAAACAAAGAGCTGAGTAGGCACGAATCAAACAGTCAGCAGGCAATAATCATGGAACTCAGGTGTGAGGAATCATGCTGCTCAGCTGGCAATAATCAAGCAGCTGAGCAGGCAGGAATTACGCAGCACAGCTGGCAATTGTCAAGCAGATGACAGGCAGGAATCGTGCAGCTCAGCTGGCAATTGTCAAGCAGCTGAGCAGGCAGGAATCGTGCAGCTCAGCTGGCCCAGATCACGTGACTGAGCATGCACT
This sequence comes from Bos javanicus, assembly GCF_032452875.1. Classification (NCBI taxonomy): domain Eukaryota; kingdom Metazoa; phylum Chordata; class Mammalia; order Artiodactyla; family Bovidae; genus Bos; species Bos javanicus. The sequence goes on along the minus strand of NW_026893605.1, from coordinate 609,963 downwards.
GTTCACGTGGCTGATCATACACTGATCACGTGATGATCATGTACTGATCACTTGGATATCATGCACTGATCACGTGGCTGATCATACACTGTTCACGTGTCTGACCATGCACTGATCACGTGGCTGATCATACACTGCTCACGTAACTGATCATGCACTGATCACGTGGCTATCATGCACTGATCACGTGGCTGATCATGCACTGATCACGTGGCTGATCACACACCTGTCACGTGACATATCATGCACTGATCACGTGGCACTCATGCACTTGTCACGTGGCTGATCATACACTGATCACGTAACTCATGCACTCATCACGTGGCTATCATGCACTGCTCACATGGCTCGTCATGGAATGATCATGTAGCAACCATATACTGGTAACGTGACTGATCATGCACTGATCACGTAAATGATCATGCACTGATCACGTGACTGATCATGTACTGATCACGTGACTGATCATGCACTGACACGTGGCTATCATGCTCTGCTCACGTGGCTGATCATGCAACGATCACGTAGCAACCATGTACTGGTCACGTGACTGATCATGCACTGATCACGTAATTGATCCTGCACTGATCACGTGGCTCATCATGCACTGATCACGTGGCTGATCACACATGTATCACGTGACTGATCATGCACTGATCACGTGGCTCTCATGCACTGATCACGTGGCTGTCATGCACTGATCACGTGGATATCATGCACTGATCACGTGGCTGATCACACACGTATCACATGACTGATCATGCACTGATCACGTGGCTATCATGCACTGATCACGTGGCTATCATGCACTGATCACGTGGCTGATCATGCAATGATCACGTAGCTACCATGTACTGGTCACGTGACTGATCATGCACTGATCACGTAATTGATCATGCACTGATCACGTGGCTGATCATGCACTGATCACGTGGCTGATCATACACTGATCACGTGACTGATCATGCACTGATCACGTGGCTGATCATGCACTGATCACGTGACTGATCATGCACTGATCACGTGGCTGATCATGCACTGATCACGTGACTGATCATGCACTGATCACGTGACTGATCATGCACTGATCACGTGGCTATCATGCACTGCTCACGTGGCTGATCATGCCATGATCACGCAGCTACCATGTACTGGTCACATGACTGATCATGCACTGATCACGTGACTGATCATGCAGTGATCACGTGGCTATCATGCACTACTCACGTGGCTGATCATGCAATGATCATGTAGCTACCATGTACAGGTCACGTGAATGATCATACACCCATCAGGTGACTGATCATGCACTGATCACGTGGCTATCATGCACTGATCACGAGACTGATCATGCACTGATCACGTCTATATCATGCACTGATCACATGACTGCCCATGCACTGATCACGTGGATGATCATACACTAATCATGTGACAGATCATGCACTGATCACGTGGCTGATCATGCACTGATACCGTGACTGAGCATGGACTGATCACATGACTATCATGTAGTGATCACGTGACTTAATGGCGCTGATCATGTGACTGATCATGCGCTGATCATGTTTGCTATCATACACTGATCATGTGCCTCTGGAGGCAATAAACAAAGAGCTGAGTAGGCACGAATCAAACAGTCAGCAGGCAATAATCATGGAACTCAGGTGTGAGGAATCATGCTGCTCAGCTGGCAATAATCAAGCAGCTGAGCAGGCAGGAATTACGCAGCACAGCTGGCAATTGTCAAGCAGATGACAGGCAGGAATCGTGCAGCTCAGCTGGCAATTGTCAAGCAGATGAGCAGACAGTAATCACGCAGCTCAGCAGGCCCAGATCACGTGACTGAGCATGCACTGTTCACGTGGCTGATCATACACTGATCACGTGACTGATCATGCACTGATCACGTGGCTATCATGCACTGATCACGTGGCTGATCATGCACTGATCACGTGCTGACCATGCACTGATCACGTGACTGATCATGCACTGATCACGTAACTGATCATGCACTGATCACGTGGCTGATCATGCACTGATCACGTGGCTGATCACACATGTGTCACGTGACTGATCATGCACTGATCACGTGGCTATCATGCACTGATCACGTGGCTGTCATGCACTGATCACGTGGATATCATGCACTGATCACGTGGCTGATCACACTGATCACGTGACTGATCATGCACTGATCACGTGGCTATCATGCACTGATCACGTGGCTATCATGCACTGATCACGTGGCTGATCATGCACTGATCACGTAGCTATCATGTACTGGTCACGTGACTGATCATGCACTGATCACGTAATTGATCATGCACTGATCACGTGGCTGATCATGCACTGATCACGTGGCTGATCATACACTGATCACGTGACTGATCATGCACTGATCACGTGACTGATCATGCACTGATCACGTGGCTATCATGCACTGATCACGTGGCTGATCATACACTGATCACGTGCCTGATCATGCACTGATCACGTGGCTGATCATGCACTGATCACGTGACTGATCATGCACTGATCACGTGTCTGATCATGCACTGATCACGTGGCTATCATGCACTGCTCACGTGGCTGATCATGCCATGATCACGCAGCTACCATGTACTGGTCACATGACTGATCATGCACTGATCACGTGACTGATCATGCAGTGATCACGTGGCTATCATGAACTACTCACGTGGCTGATCATGCAATGATCATGTAGCTACCATGTACAGGTCACGTGAATGATCATACACCCATCAGGTGACTGATCATGCACTGATCACGTGGCTATCATGCACTGATCACGAGACTGATCATGCACTGATCACGTCTATATCATGCACTGATCACATGACTGCCCATGCACTGATCACGTGGATGATCATACACTAATCATGTGACAGATCATGCACTGATCACGTGGCTGATCATGCACTGATACCGTGACTGAGCATGGACTGATCACATGACTATCATGTAGTGATCACGTGACTTAATGGCGCTGATCATGTGACTGATCATGCGCTGATCATGTTTGCTATCATACACTGATCATGTGCCTCTGGAGGCAATAAACAAAGAGCTGAGTAGGCACGAATCAAACAGTCAGCAGGCAATAATCATGGAACTCAGGTGTGAGGAATCATGCTGCTCAGCTGGCAATAATCAAGCAGCTGAGCAGGCAGGAATTACGCAGCACAGCTGGCAATTGTCAAGCAGATGACAGGCAGGAATCGTGCAGCTCAGCTGGCAATTGTCAAGCAGATGAGCAGACAGTAATCACGCAGCTCAGCAGGCCCAGATCACGTGACTGAGCATGCACTGTTCACGTGGCTGATCATACACTGATCACGTGATGATCATGCACTGATCACTTGGATATCATGCACTGATCACGTGGCTGATCATACACTGTTCACGTGTCTGACCATGCACTGATCACGTGGCTGATCATACACTGCTCACGTAACTGATCATGCACTGATCACGTGGCTATCATGCACTGATCACGTGGCTGAACATGCACTGTTCACGTGGCTGATCACACACCTGTCACGTGACATATCATGCACTGATCACGTGGCACTCATGCACTGATCACGTGGCTGATCATACTCTGCTCACGTAACTCATGCACACATCACGTGGCTATCATGCACTGCTCACGTGGCTCGTCATGGAATGATCACGTAGCAACCATATACTGGTCACGTGACTGATCATGCAAAGATCACGTAAATGATCATGCACTGTTCACGTGACTGATCATGTACTGATCACGTGACTGATCATGCACTGATCACGTGGCTATCATGCTCTGCTCACGTGGCTGATCATGCAACGATCACGTAGCAACCATGTACTGGTCACGTGACTGATCATGCACTGATCACGTAATTGATCCTGCACTGATCACGTGGCTCATCATGCACTGATCACGTGGCTGATCACACATGTATCACGTGACTGATCATGCACTGATCCCGTGGCTCTCATGCACTGATCACGTGGCTGTCATGCACTGATCACGTGGATATCATGCACTGATCACGTGGCTGATCACACACGTATCACATGACTGATCATGCACTGATCACGTGGCTATCATGCACTGATCACGTGGCTATCATGCACTGATCACGTGGCTGATCATGCAATGATCACGTAGCTACCATGTACTGGTCACGTGACTGATCATGCACTGATCACGTAATTGATCATGCACTGATCATGTGGCTGATCATGCACTGATCACGTGGCTGATCATACACTGATCACATAACTGATCATGCACTGATCACGTGACTGATCATGCACTGATCACGTGGCTATCATGCACTGATCACTTGGCTGACATACACTGATCACGTGCCTGGTCATGCACTGATCACGTGGCTGATCATGCACTGATCACGTGACTGATCATGCACTGATCTCGTGTCTGATCATGCACTGATCACGTGGCTATCATGCACTGCTCACGTGGCTGATCATGCCATGATCACGCAGCTACCATGTACTGGTCACATGACTGATCATGCACTGATCACGTGACTGATCATGCAGTGATCACGTGGCTATCATGAACTACTCACGTGGCTGATCATGCAATGATCATGTAGCTACCATGTACAGGTCACGTGAATGATCATACACCCATCAGGTGACTGATCATGCACTGATCACGTGGCTATCATGCACTGATCACGTGACTGATCATGCACTGTTCACGCCTATATCATGCACTGATCACATGACTGCCCATGCACTGATCACGTGGATGATCATACACTAATCTTGTGACAGATCATGCACTGATCACGTGGCTGATCATGCACTGATACCGTGACTGAGCATGGACTGATCACATGACTATCATGTAGTGATCACGTGACTTAATGGCACTGATCATGTGACTGATCATGCGCTGATCATGTTTGCTATCATACACTGATCATGTGCCTCTGGAGGCAATAAACAAAGAGCTGAGTAGGCACGAATCAAACAGTCAGCAGGCAATAATCATGGAACACAGGTGTGAGGAATCATGCTGCTCAGCTGGCAATAATCAAGCAGCTGAGCAGGCAGGAATCGTGCAGCTCAGCTGGCAATTGTCAAGCAGATGAGCAGACAGTAATCACGCAGCTCAGCAGGCCCAGATCACGTGACTGAGCATGCACTGTTCACGTGGCTGATCATACACTGATCACGTGATGATCATGCACTGATCACTTGGATATCATGCACTGATCACGTGGCTGATCATACACTGTTCACGTGTCTGACCATGCACTGATCACGTGGCTGATCATACACTGCTCACGTAACTGATCATGCACTGATCACGTGGCTATCATGCACTGATCACGTGGCTGAACATGCACTGTTCACGTGGCTGATCACACACCTGTCACGTGACATATCATGCACTGATCACGTGGCACTCATGCACTGATCACGTGGCTGATCATACTCTGCTCACGTAACTCATGCACACATCACGTGGCTATCATGCACTGCTCACGTGGCTCGTCATGGAATGATCACGTAGCAACCATATACTGGTAACGTGACTGATCATGCAAAGATCACGTAAATGATCATGCACTGTTCACGTGACTGATCATGTACTGATCACGTGACTGATCATGCACTGATCACGTGGCTATCATGCACTGCTCACGTGGCTGATCATGCAACGATCACGTAGCAACCATGTACTGGTCACGTGACTGATCATGCACTGATCACGTAATTGATCCTGCACTGATCACGTGGCTCATCATGCACTGATCACGTGGCTGATCACACATGATCACGTGACTGATCATGCACTGATCACGTGGCTCTCATGCACTGATCACGTGGCTGTCATGCACTGATCACGTGGATATCATGCACTGATCACGTGGCTGATCACACACGTATCACATGACTGATCATGCACTGATCACGTGGCTATCATGCACTGATCACGTGGCTATCATGCACTGATCACGTGGCTGATCATGCAATGATCACGAGCTACCATGTACTGGTCACGTGACTGATCATGCACTGATCACGTAATTGATCATGCACTGATCATGTGGCTGATCATGCACTGATCACGTGGCTGATCATACACTGATCACGTAACTGATCATGCACTGATCACGTGACTGATCATGCACTGATCACGTGGCTATCATGCACTGATCACGTGGCTGATCATACACTGATCACGTGACTGATCATGCACTGATCACGTGGCTGATCATGCACTGATCACGTGACTGATCATGCACTGATCACGTGGCTGATCATGCACTGATCACGTGACTGATCATGCACTGATCACGTGGCTGATCATGCACTGATCACGTGACTGATCATGCACTGATCACGTGACTGATCATGCACTGATCACGTGGCTATCATGCACTGCTCACGTGGCTGATCATGCCATGATCACGCAGCTACCATGTACTGGTCACATGACTGATCATGCACTGATCACGTGACTGATCATGCAGTGATCACGTGGCTATCATGCACTACTCACGTGGCTGATCATGCAATGATCATGTAGCTACCATGTACAGGTCACGTGAATGATCATACACCCATCAGGTGACTGATCATGCACTGATCACGTGGCTATCATGCACTGATCACGAGACTGATCATGCACTGTTCACGTCTATATCATGCACTGATCACATGACTGCCCATGCACTGATCACGTGGATGATCATACACTAATCTTGTGACAGATCATGCACTGATCACGTGGCTGATCATGCACTGATACCGTGACTGAGCATGGACTGATCACATGACTATCATGTAGTGATCACGTGACTTAATGGCGCTGATCATGTGACTGATCATGCGCTGATCATGTTTGCTATCATACACTGATCATGTGCCTCTGGAGGCAATAAACAAAGAGCTGAGTAGGCACGAATCAAACAGTCAGCAGGCAATAATCATGGAACTCAGGTGTGAGGAATCATGCTGCTCAGCTGGCAATAATCAAGCAGCTGAGCAGGCAGGAATTACGCAGCACAGCTGGCAATTGTCAAGCAGATGACAGGCAGGAATCGTGCAGCTCAGCTGGCAATTGTCAAGCAGATGAGCAGACAGTAATCACGCAGCTCAGCAGGCCCAGATCACGTGACTGAGCATGCACTGTTCACGTGGCTGATCATACACTGATCACGTGATGATCATGCACTGATCACTTGGATATCATGCACTGATCACGTGGCTGATCATACACTGTTCACGTGTCTGACCATGCACTGATCACGTGGCTGATCATACACTGCTCACGTAACTGATCATGCACTGATCACGTGGCTATCATGCACTGATCACGTGGCTGAACATGCACTGTTCACGTGGCTGATCACACACCTGTCACGTGACATATCATGCACTGATCACGTGGCACTCATGCACTGATCACGTGGCTGATCATACTCTGCTCACGTAACTCATGCACACATCACGTGGCTATCATGCACTGCTCACGTGGCTCGTCATGGAATGATCACGTAGCAACCATATACTGGTCACGTGACTGATCATGCAAAGATCACGTAAATGATCATGCACTGTTCACGTGACTGATCATGTACTGATCACGTGACTGATCATGCACTGATCACGTGGCTATCATGCTCTGCTCACGTGGCTGATCATGCAACGATCACGTAGCAACCATGTACTGGTCACGTGACTGATCATGCACTGATCACGTAATTGATCATGCACTGATCACGTGGCTCATCATGCACTGATCACGTGGCTGATCACACATGTATCACGTGACTGATCATGCACTGATCACGTGGCTCTCATGCACTGATCACGTGGCTGTCATGCACTGATCACGTGGATATCATGCACTGATCACGTGGCTGATCACACACGTATCACATGACTGATCATGCACTGATCACGTGGCTATCATGCACTGATCACGTGGCTATCATGCACTGATCACGTGGCTGATCATGCAATGATCACGTAGCTACCATGTACTGGTCACGTGACTGATCATGCACTGATCACGTAATTGATCATGCACTGATCACGTGGCTGATCATGCACTGATCACGTGGCTGATCATACACTGATCACATGACTGATCATGCACTGATCACGTGGCTGATCATGCACTGATCACGTGACTGATCATGCACTGATCACGTGTCTGATCATGCACTGATCACGTGGCTATCATGCACTGCTCACGTGGCTGATCATGCCATGATCACGCAGCTACCATGTACTGGTCACATGACTGATCATGCACTGATCACGTGACTGATCATGCAGTGATCACGTGGCTATCATGCACTACTCACGTGGCTGATCATGCAATGATCATGTAGCTACCATGTACAGGTCACGTGAATGATCATACACCCATCAGGTGACTGATCATGCACTGATCACGTGGCTATCATGCACTGATCACGAGACTGATCATGCACTGATCACGTCTATATCATGCACTGATCACATGACTGCCCATGCACTGATCACGTGGATGATCATACACTAATCTTGTGACAGATCATGCACTGATCACGTGGCTGATCATGCACTGATACCGTGACTGAGCATGGACTGATCACATGACTATCATGTAGTGATCACGTGACTTAATGGCGCTGATCATGTGACTGATCATGCGCTGATCATGTTTGCTATCATACACTGATCATGTGCCTCTGGAGGCAATAAACAAAGAGCTGAGTAGGCACGAATCAAACAGTCAGCAGGCAATAATCATGGAACTCAGGTGTGAGGAATCATGCTGCTCAGCTGGCAATAATCAAGCAGCTGAGCAGGCAGGAATTACGCAGCACAGCTGGCAATTGTCAAGCAGATGACAGGCAGGAATCGTGCAGCTCAGCTGGCAATTGTCAAGCAGATGAGCAGACAGTAATCACGCAGCTCAGCAGGCCCAGATCACGTGACTGAGCATGCACTGTTCACGTGGCTGATCATACACTGATCACGTGATGATCATGCACTGATCACTTGGATATCATGCACTGATCACGTGGCTGATCATACACTGTTCACGTGTCTGACCATGCACTGATCACGTGGCTGATCATACACTGCTCACGTAACTGATCATGCACTGATCACGTGGCTATCATGCACTGATCACGTGGCTGAACATGCACTGTTCACGTGGCTGATCACACACCTGTCACGTGACATATCATGCACTGATCACGTGGCACTCATGCACTGATCACGTGGCTGATCATACTCTGCTCACGTAACTCATGCACACATCACGTGGCTATCATGCACTGCTCACGTGGCTCGTCATGGAATGATCACGTAGCAACCATATACTGGTCACGTGACTGATCATGCAAAGATCACGTAAATGATCATGCACTGTTCACGTGACTGATCATGTACTGATCACGTGACTGATCATGCACTGATCACGTGGCTATCATGCTCTGCTCACGTGGCTGATCATGCAACGATCACGTAGCAACCATGTACTGGTCACGTGACTGATCATGCACTGATCACGTAATTGATCCTGCACTGATCACGTGGCTCATCATGCACTGATCACGTGGCTGATCACACATGTATCACGTGACTGATCATGCACTGATCCGTGGCTCTCATGCACTGATCACGTGGCTGTCATGCACTGATCACGTGGATATCATGCACTGATCACGTGGCTGATCACACACGTATCACATGACTGATCATGCACTGATCACGTGGCTATCATGCACTGATCACGTGGCTATCATGCACTGATCACGTGGCTGATCATGCAATGATCACGTAGCTACCATGTACTGGTCACGTGACTGATCATGCACTGATCACGTAATTGATCATGCACTGATCACGTGGCTGATCATGCACTGATCACGTGGCTGATCATACACTGATCACATAACTGATCATGCACTGATCACGTGACTGATCATGCACTGATCACGTGGCTATCATGCACTGATCACTTGGCTGGACATACACTGATCACGTGCCTGATCATGCACTGATCACGTGGCTGATCATGCACTGATCACGTGACTGATCATGCACTGATCTCGTGTCTGATCATGCACTGATCACGTGGCTATCATGCACTGCTCACGTGGCTGATCATGCCATGATCACGCAGCTACCATGTACTGGTCACATGACTGATCATGCACTGATCACGTGACTGATCATGCACTGATCACGTGGCTATCATGAACTACTCACGTGGCTGATCATGCAATGATCATGTAGCTACCATGTACAGGTCACGTGAATGATCATACACCCATCAGGTGACTGATCATGCACTGATCACGTGGCTATCATGCACTGATCACGAGACTGATCATGCACTGTTCACGTCTATATCATGCACTGATCACATGACTGCCCATGCACTGATCACGTGGATGATCATACACTAATCTTGTGACAGATCATGCACTGATCACGTGGCTGATCATGCACTGATACCGTGACTGAGCATGGACTGATCACATGACTATCATGTAGTGATCACGTGACTTAATGGCACTGATCATGTGACTGATCATGCGCTGATCATGTTTGCTATCATACACTGATCATGTGCCTCTGGAGGCAATAAACAAAGAGCTGAGTAGGCACGAATCAAACAGTCAGCAGGCAATAATCATGGAACACAGGTGTGAGGAATCATGCTGCTCAGCTGGCAATAATCAAGCAGCTGAGCAGGCAGGAATCGTGCAGCTCAGCTGGCAATTGTCAAGCAGATGAGCAGACAGTAATCACGCAGCTCAGCAGGCCCAGATCACGTGACTGAGCATGCACTGTTCACGTGGCTGATCATACACTGATCACGTGATGATCATGCACTGATCACTTGGATATCATGCACTGATCACGTGGCTGATCATACACTGTTCACGTGTCTGACCATGCACTGATCACGTGGCTGATCATACACTGCTCACGTAACTGATCATGCACTGATCACGTGGCTATCATGCACTGATCACGTGGCTGAACATGCACTGTTCACGTGGCTGATCACACACCTGTCACGTGACATATCATGCACTGATCACGTGGCACTCATGCACTGATCACGTGGCTGATCATACTCTGCTCACGTAACTCATGCACACATCACGTGGCTATCATGCACTGCTCACGTGGCTCGTCATGGAATGATCACGTAGCAACCATATACTGGTCACGTGACTGATCATGCAAAGATCACGTAAATGATCATGCACTGTTCACGTGACTGATCATGTACTGATCACGTGACTGATCATGCACTGATCACGTGGCTATCATGCACTGCTCACGTGGCTGATCATGCAACGATCACGTAGCAACCATGTACTGGTCACGTGACTGATCATGCACTGATCACGTAATTGATCATGCACTGATCACGTGGCTCATCATGCACTGATCACGTGGCTGATCACACATGTATCACGTGACTGATCATGCACTGATCACGTGGCTCTCATGCACTGATCACGTGGCTGTCATGCACTGATCACGTGGATATCATGCACTGATCACGTGGCTGATCACACACGTATCACATGACTGATCATGCACTGATCACGTGGCTATCATGCACTGATCACGTGGCTGATCATGCAATGATCACGTAGCTACCATGTACTGGTCACGTGACTGATCATGCACTGATCACGTAATTGATCATGCACTGATCACGTGGCTGATCATGCACTGATCACGTGGCTGATCATACACTGATCACATAACTGATCATGCACTGATCACGTGACTGATCATGCACTGATCACGTGGCTATCATGCACTGATCACGTGGCTGACATACACTGATCACGTGCCTGGTCATGCACTGATCACGTGGCTGATCATGCACTGATCACGTGACTGATCATGCACTGATCACGTGACTGATCATGCACTGATCACGTGGCTATCATGCACTGCTCACGTGGCTGATCATGCCATGATCACGCAGCTACCATGTACTGGTCACATGACTGATCATGCACTGATCACGTGACTGATCATGCAGTGATCACGTGGCTATCATGCACTACTCACGTGGCTGATCATGCAATGATCATGTAGCTACCATGTACAGGTCACGTGAATGATCATACACCCATCAGGTGACTGATCATGCACTGATCACGTGGCTATCATGCACTGATCACGAGACTGATCATGCACTGATCACGTCTATATCATGCACTGATCACATGACTGCCCATGCACTGATCACGTGGATGATCATACACTAATCTTGTGACAGATCATGCACTGATCACGTGGCTGATCATGCACTGATACCGTGACTGAGCATGGACTGATCACATGACTATCATGTAGTGATCACGTGACTTAATGGCGCTGATCATGTGACTGATCATGCGCTGATCATGTTTGCTATCATACACTGATCATGTGCCTCTGGAGGCAATAAACAAAGAGCTGAGTAGGCACGAATCAAACAGTCAGCAGGCAATAATCATGGAACTCAGGTGTGAGGAATCATGCTGCTCAGCTGGCAATAATCAAGCAGCTGAGCAGGCAGGAATTACGCAGCACAGCTGGCAATTGTCAAGCAGATGACAGGCAGGAATCGTGCAGCTCAGCTGGCAATTGTCAAGCAGATGAGCAGACAGTAATCACGCAGCTCAGCAGGCCCAGATCACGTGACTGAGCATGCACTGTTCACGTGGCTGATCATACACTGATCACGTGATGATCATGCACTGATCACTTGGATATCATGCACTGATCACGTGGCTGATCATACACTGTTCACGTGTCTGACCATGCACTGATCACGTGGCTGATCATACACTGCTCACGTAACTGATCATGCACTGATCACGTGGCTATCATGCACTGATCACGTGGCTGAACATGCACTGTTCACGTGGCTGATCACACACCTGTCACGTGACATATCATGCACTGATCACGTGGCACTCATGCACTGATCACGTGGCTGATCATACTCTGCTCACGTAACTCATGCACACATCACGTGGCTATCATGCACTGCTCACGTGGCTCGTCATGGAATGATCACGTAGCAACCATATACTGGTCACGTGACTGATCATGCAAAGATCACGTAAATGATCATGCACTGTTCACGTGACTGATCATGTACTGATCACGTGACTGATCATGCACTGATCACGTGGCTATCATGCTCTGCTCACGTGGCTGATCATGCAACGATCACGTAGCAACCATGTACTGGTCACGTGACTGATCATGCACTGATCACGTAATTGATCATGCACTGATCACGTGGCTCATCATGCACTGATCACGTGGCTGATCACACATGTATCACGTGACTGATCATGCACTGATCACGTGGCTCTCATGCACTGATCACGTGGCTGTCATGCACTGATCACGTGGATATCATGCACTGATCACGTGGCTGATCACACACGTATCACATGACTGATCATGCACTGATCACGTGGCTATCATGCACTGATCACGTGGCTATCATGCACTGATCACGTGGCTGATCATGCAATGATCACGTAGCTACCATGTACTGGTCACGTGACTGATCATGCACTGATCACGTAATTGATCATGCACTGATCACGTGGCTGATCATGCACTGATCACGTGGCTGATCATGCACTGATCACGTAACTGATCATGCACTGATCACGTGGCTGATCATGCACTGATCACGTGACTGATCATGCACTGATCACGTGGCTGATCATGCACTGATCACGTGGCTGATCATGCACTGATCACGTGACTGATCATGCACTGATCACGTGGCTGATCATGCACTGATCACGTGACTGATCATGCACTGATCACGTGTCTGATCATGCACTGATCACGTGGCTATCATGCACTGCTCACGTGGCTGATCATGCCATGATCACGCAGCTACCATGTACTGGTCACATGACTGATCATGCACTGATCACGTGACTGATCATGCAGTGATCACGTGGCTATCATGCACTACTCACGTGGCTGATCATGCAATGATCATGTAGCTACCATGTACAGGTCACGTGAATGATCATACACCCATCAGGTGACTGATCATGCACTGATCACGTGGCTATCATGCACTGATCACGAGACTGATCATGCACTGATCACGTCTATATCATGCACTGATCACATGACTGCCCATGCACTGATCACGTGGATGATCATACACTAATCTTGTGACAGATCATGCACTGATCACGTGGCTGATCATGCACTGATACCGTGACTGAGCATGGACTGATCACATGACTATCATGTAGTGATCACGTGACTTAATGGCGCTGATCATGTGACTGATCATGCGCTGATCATGTTTGCTATCATACACTGATCATGTGCCTCTGGAGGCAATAAACAAAGAGCTGAGTAGGCACGAATCAAACAGTCAGCAGGCAATAATCATGGAACTCAGGTGTGAGGAATCATGCTGCTCAGCTGGCAATAATCAAGCAGCTGAGCAGGCAGGAATTACGCAGCACAGCTGGCAATTGTCAAGCAGATGACAGGCAGGAATCGTGCAGCTCAGCTGGCAATTGTCAAGCAGATGAGCAGACAGTAATCACGCAGCTCAGCAGGCCCAGATCACGTGACTGAGCATGCACTGTTCACGTGGCTGATCATACACTGATCACGTGATGATCATGCACTGATCACTTGGATATCATGCACTGATCACGTGGCTGATCATACACTGTTCACGTGTCTGACCATGCACTGATCACGTGGCTGATCATACACTGCTCACGTAACTGATCATGCACTGATCACGTGGCTATCATGCACTGATCACGTGGCTGAACATGCACTGTTCACGTGGCTGATCACACACCTGTCACGTGACATATCATGCACTGATCACGTGGCACTCATGCACTGATCACGTGGCTGATCATACTCTGCTCACGTAACTCATGCACACATCACGTGGCTATCATGCACTGCTCACGTGGCTCGTCATGGAATGATCACGTAGCAACCATATACTGGTCACGTGACTGATCATGCAAAGATCACGTAAATGATCATGCACTGTTCACGTGACTGATCATGTACTGATCACGTGACTGATCATGCACTGATCACGTGGCTATCATGCTCTGCTCACGTGGCTGATCATGCAACGATCACGTAGCAACCATGTACTGGTCACGTGACTGATCATGCACTGATCACGTAATTGATCCTGCACTGATCACGTGGCTCATCATGCACTGATCACGTGGCTGATCACACATGTATCACGTGACTGATCATGCACTGATCACGTGGCTCTCATGCACTGATCACGTGGCTGTCATGCACTGATCACGTGGATATCATGCACTGATCACGTGGCTGATCACACACGTATCACATGACTGATCATGCACTGATCACGTGGCTATCATGCACTGATCACGTGGCTATCATGCACTGATCACGTGGCTGATCATGCAATGATCACGTAGCTACCATGTACTGGTCACGTGACTGATCATGCACTGATCACGTAATTGATCATGCACTGATCATGTGGCTGATCATGCACTGATCACGTGGCTGATCATACACTGATCACATAACTGATCATGCACTGATCACGTGACTGATCATGCACTGATCACGTGGCTATCATGCACTGATCACTTGGCTGGACATACACTGATCACGTGCCTGATCATGCACTGATCACGTGGCTGATCATGCACTGATCACGTGACTGATCATGCACTGATCACGTGTCTGATCATGCACTGATCACGTGGCTATCATGCACTGCTCACGTGGCTGATCATGCCATGATCACGCAGCTACCATGTACTGGTCACATGACTGATCATGCACTGATCACGTGACTGATCATGCAGTGATCACGTGGCTATCATGAACTACTCACGTGGCTGATCATGCAATGATCATGTAGCTACCATGTACAGGTCACGTGAATGATCATACACCCATCAGGTGACTGATCATGCACTGATCACGTGGCTATCATGCACTGATCACGAGACTGATCATGCACTGATCACGTCTATATCATGCACTGATCACATGACTGCCCATGCACTGATCACGTGGATGATCATACACTAATCTTGTGACAGATCATGCACTGATCACGTGGCTGATCATGCACTGATACCGTGACTGAGCATGGACTGATCACATGACTATCATGTAGTGATCACGTGACTTAATGGCGCTGATCATGTGACTGATCATGCGCTGATCATGTTTGCTATCATACACTGATCATGTGCCTCTGGAGGCAATAAACAAAGAGCTGAGTAGGCACGAATCAAACAGTCAGCAGGCAATAATCATGGAACACAGGTGTGAGGAATCATGCTGCTCAGCTGGCAATAATCAAGCAGCTGAGCAGGCAGGAATCGTGCAGCTCAGCTGGCAATTGTCAAGCAGATGAGCAGACAGTAATCACGCAGCTCAGCAGGCCCAGATCACGTGACTGAGCATGCACTGTTCACGTGGCTGATCATACACTGATCACGTGATGATCATGCACTGATCACTTGGATATCATGCACTGATCACGTGGCTGATCATACACTGTTCACGTGTCTGACCATGCACTGATCACGTGGCTGATCATACACTGCTCACGTAACTGATCATGCACTGATCACGTGGCTATCATGCACTGATCACGTGGCTGAACATGCACTGTTCACGTGGCTGATCACACACCTGTCACGTGACATATCATGCACTGATCACGTGGCACTCATGCACTGATCACGTGGCTGATCATACTCTGCTCACGTAACTCATGCACACATCACGTGGCTATCATGCACTGCTCACGTGGCTGTCATGGAATGATCACGTAGCAACCATATACTGGTCACGTGACTGATCATGCAAAGATCACGTAAATGATCATGCACTGTTCACGTGACTGATCATGTACTGATCACGTGACTGATCATGCACTGATCACGTGGCTATCATGCACTGCTCACGTGGCTGATCATGCAACGATCACGTAGCAACCATGTACTGGTCACGTGACTGATCATGCACTGATCACGTAATTGATCATGCACTGATCACGTGGCTCATCATGCACTGATCACGTGGCTGATCACACATGTATCACGTGACTGATCATGCACTGATCACGTGGCTCTCATGCACTGATCACGTGGCTGTCATGCACTGATCACGTGGATATCATGCACTGATCACGTGGCTGATCACACACGTATCACATGACTGATCATGCACTGATCACGTGGCTATCATGCACTGATCACGTGGCTGATCATGCACTGATCACGTAGCTACCATGTACTGGTCACGTGACTGATCATGCACTGATCACGTAATTGATCATGCACTGATCACGTGGCTGATCATGCACTGATCACGTGGCTGATCATGCACTGATCACGTGACTGATCATGCACTGATCACGTGACTGATCATGCACTGATCACGTGGCTATCATGCACTGATCACGTGGCTGATCATGCACTGATCACGGCTGATCATGCACTGATCACGTGGCTGATCATGCACTGATCACGTGACTGATCATGCACTGATCACGTGGCTGATCATGCACTGATCACGTGACTGATCATGCACTGATCACGTGACTGATCATGCACTGATCACGTGGCTATCATGCACTGCTCACGTGGCTGATCATGCCATGATCACGCAGCTACCATGTACTGGTCACATGACTGATCATGCACTGATCACGTGACTGATCATGCAGTGATCACGTGGCTATCATGCACTACTCACGTGGCTGATCATGCAATGATCATGTAGCTACCATGTACAGGTCACGTGAATGATCATACACCCATCAGGTGACTGATCATGCACTGATCACGTGGCTATCATGCACTGATCACGAGACTGATCATGCACTGATCACGTCTATATCATGCACTGATCACATGACTGCCCATGCACTGATCACGTGGATGATCATACACTAATCTTGTGACAGATCATGCACTGATCACGTGGCTGATCATGCACTGATACCGTGACTGAGCATGGACTGATCACATGACTATCATGTAGTGATCACGTGACTTAATGGCGCTGATCATGTGACTGATCATGCGCTGATCATGTTTGCTATCATACACTGATCATGTGCCTCTGGAGGCAATAAACAAAGAGCTGAGTAGGCACGAATCAAACAGTCAGCAGGCAATAATCATGGAACTCAGGTGTGAGGAATCATGCTGCTCAGCTGGCAATAATCAAGCAGCTGAGCAGGCAGGAATTACGCAGCACAGCTGGCAATTGTCAAGCAGATGACAGGCAGGAATCGTGCAGCTCAGCTGGCAATTGTCAAGCAGATGAGCAGACAGTAATCACGCAGCTCAGCAGGCCCAGATCACGTGACTGAGCATGCACTGTTCACGTGGCTGATCATACACTGATCACGTGATGATCATGCACTGATCACTTGGATATCATGCACTGATCACGTGGCTGATCATACACTGTTCACGTGTCTGACCATGCACTGATCACGTGGCTGATCATACACTGCTCACGTAACTGATCATGCACTGATCACGTGGCTATCATGCACTGATCACGTGGCTGAACATGCACTGTTCACGTGGCTGATCACACACCTGTCACGTGACATATCATGCACTGATCACGTGGCACTCATGCACTGATCACGTGGCTGATCATACTCTGCTCACGTAACTCATGCACACATCACGTGGCTATCATGCACTGCTCACGTGGCTCGTCATGGAATGATCACGTAGCAACCATATACTGGTCACGTGACTGATCATGCAAAGATCACGTAAATGATCATGCACTGTTCACGTGACTGATCATGTACTGATCACGTGACTGATCATGCACTGATCACGTGGCTATCATGCTCTGCTCACGTGGCTGATCATGCAACGATCACGTAGCAACCATGTACTGGTCACGTGACTGATCATGCACTGATCACGTAATTGATCCTGCACTGATCACGTGGCTCATCATGCACTGATCACGTGGCTGATCACACATGTATCACGTGACTGATCATGCACTGATCACGTGGCTCTCATGCACTGATCACGTGGCTGTCATGCACTGATCACGTGGATATCATGCACTGATCACGTGGCTGATCACACACGATCACATGACTGATCATGCACTGATCACGTGGCTATCATGCACTGATCACGTGGCTATCATGCACTGATCACGTGGCTGATCATGCAATGATCACGTAGCTACCATGTACTGATCACGTGACTGATCATGCACTGATCACGAATTGATCATGCACTGATCACGTGGCTGATCATGCACTGATCACGTGGCTGATCATACACTGATCACACTGATCATGCACTGATCACGTGGCTGATCATGCACTGATCACGTGACTGATCATGCACTGATCACGTGTCTGATCATGCACTGATCACGTGGCTATCATGCACTGCTCACGTGGCTGATCATGCCATGATCACGCAGCTACCATGTACTGGTCACATGACTGATCATGCACTGATCACGTGACTGATCATGCAGTGATCACGTGGCTATCATGCACTACTCACGTGGCTGATCATGCAATGATCATGTAGCTACCATGTACAGGTCACGTGAATGATCATACACCCATCAGGTGACTGATCATGCACTGATCACGTGGCTATCATGCACTGATCACGAGACTGATCATGCACTGTTCACGTCTATATCATGCACTGATCACATGACTGCCCATGCACTGATCACGTGGATGATCATACACTAATCTTGTGACAGATCATGCACTGATCACGTGGCTGATCATGCACTGATACCGTGACTGAGCATGGACTGATCACATGACTATCATGTAGTGATCACGTGACTTAATGGCGCTGATCATGTGACTGATCATGCGCTGATCATGTTTGCTATCATACACTGATCATGTGCCTCTGGAGGCAATAAACAAAGAGCTGAGTAGGCACGAATCAAACAGTCAGCAGGCAATAATCATGGAACTCAGGTGTGAGGAATCATGCTGCTCAGCTGGCAATAATCAAGCAGCTGAGCAGGCAGGAATTACGCAGCACAGCTGGCAATTGTCAAGCAGATGACAGGCAGGAATCGTGCAGCTCAGCTGGCAATTGTCAAGCAGATGAGCAGACAGTAATCACGCAGCTCAGCAGGCCCAGATCACGTGACTGAGCATGCACTGTTCACGTGGCTGATCATACACTGATCACGTGATGATCATGCACTGATCACTTGGATATCATGCACTGATCACGTGGCTGATCATACACTGTTCACGTGTCTGACCATGCACTGATCACGTGGCTGATCATACACTGCTCACGTAACTGATCATGCACTGATCACGTGGCTATCATGCACTGATCACGTGGCTGAACATGCACTGTTCACGTGGCTGATCACACACCTGTCACGTGACATATCATGCACTGATCACGTGGCACTCATGCACTGATCACGTGGCTGATCATACTCTGCTCACGTAACTCATGCACACATCACGTGGCTATCATGCACTGCTCACGTGGCTCGTCATGGAATGATCACGTAGCAACCATATACTGGTCACGTGACTGATCATGCAAAGATCACGTAAATGATCATGCACTGTTCACGTGACTGATCATGTACTGATCACGTGACTGATCATGCACTGATCACGTGGCTATCATGCTCTGCTCACGTGGCTGATCATGCAACGATCACGTAGCAACCATGTACTGGTCACGTGACTGATCATGCACTGATCACGTAATTGATCCTGCACTGATCACGTGGCTCATCATGCACTGATCACGTGGCTGATCACACATGTATCACGTGACTGATCATGCACTGATCACGTGGCTCTCATGCACTGATCACGTGGCTGTCATGCACTGATCACGTGGATATCATGCACTGATCACGTGGCTGATCACACATATCACATGACTGATCATGCACTGATCACTGGCTATCATGCACTGATCACGTGGCTATCATGCACTGATCACGTGGCTGATCATGCAATGATCACGTAGCTACCATGTACTGGTCACGTGACTGATCATGCACTGATCACGTAATTGATCATGCACTGATCACGTGGCTGATCATGCACTGATCACGTGGCTGATCATACACTGATCACATAACTGATCATGCACTGATCACGTGACTGATCATGCACTGATCACGTGGCTATCATGCACTGATCACTTGGCTGGACATACACTGATCACGTGCCTGATCATGCACTGATCACGTGGCTGATCATGCACTGATCACGTGACTGATCATGCACTGATCTCGTGTCTGATCATGCACTGATCACGTGGCTATCATGCACTGCTCACGTGGCTGATCATGCCATGATCACGCAGCTACCATGTACTGGTCACATGACTGATCATGCACTGATCACGTGACTGATCATGCAGTGATCACGTGGCTATCATGAACTACTCACGTGGCTGATCATGCAATGATCATGTAGCTACCATGTACAGGTCACGTGAATGATCATACACCCATCAGGTGACTGATCATGCACTGATCACGTGGCTATCATGCACTGATCACGAGACTGATCATGCACTGATCACGTCTATATCATGCACTGATCACATGACTGCCCATGCACTGATCACGTGGATGATCATACACTAATCTTGTGACAGATCATGCACTGATCACGTGGCTGATCATGCACTGATACCGTGACTGAGCATGGACTGATCACATGACTATCATGTAGTGATCACGTGACTTAATGGCACTGATCATGTGACTGATCATGCGCTGATCATGTTTGCTATCATACACTGATCATGTGCCTCTGGAGGCAATAAACAAAGAGCTGAGTAGGCACGAATCAAACAGTCAGCAGGCAATAATCATGGAACTCAGGTGTGAGGAATCATGCTGCTCAGCTGGCAATAATCAAGCAGCTGAGCAGGCAGGAATCGTGCAGCTCAGCTGGCAATTGTCAAGCAGATGAGCAGACAGTAATCACGCAGCTCAGCAGGCCCAGATCACGTGACTGAGCATGCACTGTTCACGTGGCTGATCATACACTGATCACGTGATGATCATGCACTGATCACTTGGATATCATGCACTGATCACGTGGCTGATCATACACTGTTCACGTGTCTGACCATGCACTGATCACGTGGCTGATCATACACTGCTCACGTAACTGATCATGCACTGATCACGTGGCTATCATGCACTGATCACGTGGCTGAACATGCACTGTTCACGTGGCTGATCACACACCTGTCACGTGACATATCATGCACTGATCACGTGGCACTCATGCACTGATCACGTGGCTGATCATACTCTGCTCACGTAACTCATGCACACATCACGTGGCTATCATGCACTGCTCACGTGGCTCGTCATGGAATGATCACGTAGCAACCATATACTGGTCACGTGACTGATCATGCAAAGATCACGTAAATGATCATGCACTGTTCACGTGACTGATCATGTACTGATCACGTGACTGATCATGCACTGATCACGTGGCTATCATGCTCTGCTCACGTGGCTGATCATGCAACGATCACGTAGCAACCATGTACTGGTCACGTGACTGATCATGCACTGATCACGTAATTGATCCTGCACTGATCACGTGGCTCATCATGCACTGATCACGTGGCTGATCACACATGTATCACGTGACTGATCATGCACTGATCACGTGGCTCTCATGCACTGATCACGTGGCTGTCATGCACTGATCACGTGGATATCATGCACTGATCACGTGGCTGATCACACACGTATCACATGACTGATCATGCACTGATCACGTGGCTATCATGCACTGATCACGTGGCTATCATGCACTGATCACGTGGCTGATCATGCAATGATCACGTAGCTACCATGTACTGGTCACGTGACTGATCATGCACTGATCACGTAATTGATCATGCACTGATCATGTGGCTGATCATGCACTGATCATACACTGATCACATAACTGATCATGCACTGATCACGTGACTGATCATGCACTGATCACGTGGCTATCATGCACTGATCACGTGGCTGATCATGCACTGATCACGTGGCTGATCATGCACTGATCACGTGGCTGATCATGCACTGATCACGTGACTGATCATGCACTGATCACGTGGCTGATCATGCACTGATCACGTGACTGATCATGCACTGATCTCGTGACTGATCATGCACTGATCACGTGGCTATCATGCACTGCTCACGTGGCTGATCATGCCATGATCACGCAGCTACCATGTACTGGTCACATGACTGATCATGCACTGATCACGTGACTGATCATGCAGTGATCACGTGGCTATCATGAACTACTCACGTGGCTGATCATGCAATGATCATGTAGCTACCATGTACAGGTCACGTGAATGATCATACACCCATCAGGTGACTGATCATGCACTGATCACGTGGCTATCATGCACTGATCACGAGACTGATCATGCACTGTTCACGTCTATATCATGCACTGATCACATGACTGCCCATGCACTGATCACGTGGATGATCATACACTAATCTTGTGACAGATCATGCACTGATCACGTGGCTGATCATGCACTGATACCGTGACTGAGCATGGACTGATCACATGACTATCATGTAGTGATCACGTGACTTAATGGCGCTGATCATGTGACTGATCATGCGCTGATCATGTTTGCTATCATACACTGATCATGTGCCTCTGGAGGCAATAAACAAAGAGCTGAGTAGGCACGAATCAAACAGTCAGCAGGCAATAATCATGGAACTCAGGTGTGAGGAATCATGCTGCTCAGCTGGCAATAATCAAGCAGCTGAGCAGGCAGGAATTACGCAGCACAGCTGGCAATTGTCAAGCAGATGACAGGCAGGAATCGTGCAGCTCAGCTGGCAATTGTCAAGCAGATGAGCAGACAGTAATCACGCAGCTCAGCAGGCCCAGATCACGTGACTGAGCATGCACTGTTCACGTGGCTGATCATACACTGATCACGTGATGATCATGCACTGATCACTTGGATATCATGCACTGATCACGTGGCTGATCATACACTGTTCACGTGTCTGACCATGCACTGATCACGTGGCTGATCATACACTGCTCACGTAACTGATCATGCACTGATCACGTGGCTATCATGCACTGATCACGTGGCTGAACATGCACTGTTCACGTGGCTGATCACACACCTGTCACGTGACATATCATGCACTGATCACGTGGCACTCATGCACTGATCACGTGGCTGATCATACTCTGCTCACGTAACTCATGCACACATCACGTGGCTATCATGCACTGCTCACGTGGCTCGTCATGGAATGATCACGTAGCAACCATATACTGGTAACGTGACTGATCATGCAAAGATCACGTAAATGATCATGCACTGTTCACGTGACTGATCATGTACTGATCACGTGACTGATCATGCACTGATCACGTGGCTATCATGCTCTGCTCACGTGGCTGATCATGCAACGATCACGTAGCAACCATGTACTGGTCACGTGACTGATCATGCACTGATCACGTAATTGATCCTGCACTGATCACGTGGCTCATCATGCACTGATCACGTGGCTGATCACACATGTATCACGTGACTGATCATGCACTGATCACGTGGCTCTCATGCACTGATCACGTGGCTGATCATGCACTGATCACGTGGATATCATGCACTGATCACGTGGCTGATCATGCAATGATCACGTAGCTATCATGCACTGATCACGTGACTGATCATGCACTGATCACGTAATTGATCATGCACTGATCACGTGGCTGATCATGCACTGATCACGTGGCTGATCATACACTGATCACGTAACTGATCATGCACTGATCACGTGGCTGATCATGCACTGATCACGTGACTGATCATGCACTGATCACGTGTCTGATCATGCACTGATCACGTGGCTATCATGCACTGCTCACGTGGCTGATCATGCCATGATCACGCAGCTACCATGTACTGGTCACATGACTGATCATGCACTGATCACGTGACTGATCATGCAGTGATCACGTGGCTATCATGAACTACTCACGTGGCTGATCATGCAATGATCATGTAGCTACCATGTACAGGTCACGTGAATGATCATACACCCATCAGGTGACTGATCATGCACTGATCACGTGGCTATCATGCACTGATCACGAGACTGATCATGCACTGTTCACGTCTATATCATGCACTGATCACATGACTGCCCATGCACTGATCACGTGGATGATCATACACTAATCTTGTGACAGATCATGCACTGATCACGTGGCTGATCATGCACTGATACCGTGACTGAGCATGGACTGATCACATGACTATCATGTAGTGATCACGTGACTTAATGGCGCTGATCATGTGACTGATCATGCGCTGATCATGTTTGCTATCATACACTGATCATGTGCCTCTGGAGGCAATAAACAAAGAGCTGAGTAGGCACGAATCAAACAGTCAGCAGGCAATAATCATGGAACTCAGGTGTGAGGAATCATGCTGCTCAGCTGGCAATAATCAAGCAGCTGAGCAGGCAGGAATTACGCAGCACAGCTGGCAATTGTCAAGCAGATGACAGGCAGGAATCGTGCAGCTCAGCTGGCAATTGTCAAGCAGATGAGCAGACAGTAATCACGCAGCTCAGCAGGCCCAGATCACGTGACTGAGCATGCACTGTTCACGTGGCTGATCATACACTGATCACGTGATGATCATGCACTGATCACTTGGATATCATGCACTGATCACGTGGCTGATCATACACTGTTCACGTGTCTGACCATGCACTGATCACGTGGCTGATCATACACTGCTCACGTAACTGATCATGCACTGATCACGTGGCTATCATGCACTGATCACGTGGCTGAACATGCACTGTTCACGTGGCTGATCACACACCTGTCACGTGACATATCATGCACTGATCACGTGGCACTCATGCACTGATCACGTGGCTGATCATACTCTGCTCACGTAACTCATGCACACATCACGTGGCTATCATGCACTGCTCACGTGGCTCTCATGGAATGATCACGTAGCAACCATATACTGGTCACGTGACTGATCATGCAAAGATCACGTAAATGATCATGCACTGTTCACGTGACTGATCATGTACTGATCACGTGACTGATCATGCACTGATCACGTGGCTATCATGCTCTGCTCACGTGGCTGATCATGCAACGATCACGTAGCAACCATGTACTGGTCACGTGACTGATCATGCACTGATCACGTAATTGATCCTGCACTGATCACGTGGCTCATCATGCACTGATCACGTGGCTGATCACACATGTATCACGTGACTGATCATGCACTGATCCCGTGGCTCTCATGCACTGATCACGTGGCTGTCATGCACTGATCACGTGGATATCATGCACTGATCACGTGGCTGATCACACACGTATCACATGACTGATCATGCACTGATCACGTGGCTATCATGCACTGATCACGTGGCTATCATGCACTGATCACGTGGCTGATCATGCAATGATCACGTAGCTACCATGTACTGGTCACGTGACTGATCATGCACTGATCACGTAATTGATCATGCACTGATCACGTGGCTGATCATGCACTGATCACGTGGCTGATCATACACTGATCACATAACTGATCATGCACTGATCACGTGACTGATCATGCACTGATCACGTGGCTATCATGCACTGATCACGTGGCTGACATGCACTGATCACGTGCCTGATCATGCACTGATCACGTGGCTGATCATGCACTGATCACGTGACTGATCATGCACTGATCACGTGGCTGATCATGCACTGATCACGTGACTGATCATGCACTGATCACGTGACTGATCATGCACTGATCACGTGGCTATCATGCACTGATCACGTGGCTGATCATGCCATGATCACGCAGCTACCATGTACTGGTCACATGACTGATCATGCACTGATCACGTGACTGATCATGCACTGATCACGTGGCTATCATGCACTGATCACGTGGCTGATCATGCACTGATCACGTAGCTACCATGTACTGATCACGTGACTGATCATGCACTGATCACGTGACTGATCATGCACTGATCACGTGGCTATCATGCACTGATCACGTGACTGATCATGCACTGATCACGTCTATATCATGCACTGATCACATGACTGATCATGCACTGATCACGTGGCTGATCATACACTGATCATGTGACTGATCATGCACTGATCACGTGGCTGATCATGCACTGATCACGTGACTGATCATGCAGTGATCACGTGGCTATCATGAACTACTCACGTGGCTGATCATGCAATGATCATGTAGCTACCATGTACAGGTCACGTGAATGATCATACACCCATCAGGTGACTGATCATGCACTGATCACGTGGCTATCATGCACTGATCACGAGACTGATCATGCACTGATCACGTCTATATCATGCACTGATCACATGACTGCCCATGCACTGATCACGTGGATGATCATACACTAATCATGTGACAGATCATGCACTGATCACGTGGCTGATCATGCACTGATACCGTGACTGAGCATGGACTGATCACATGACTATCATGTAGTGATCACGTGACTTAATGGCGCTGATCATGTGACTGATCATGCGCTGATCATGTTTGCTATCATACACTGATCATGTGCCTCTGGAGGCAATAAACAAAGAGCTGAGTAGGCACGAATCAAACAGTCAGCAGGCAATAATCATGGAACACAGGTGTGAGGAATCATGCTGCTCAGCTGGCAATAATCAAGCAGCTGAGCAGGCAGGAATTACGCAGCACAGCTGGCAATTGTCAAGCAGATGACAGGCAGGAATCGTGCAGCTCAGCTGGCAATTGTCAAGCAGATGAGCAGACAGTAATCACGCAGCTCAGCAGGCCCAGATCACGTGACTGAGCATGCACTGTTCACGTGGCTGATCATACACTGATCACGTGATGATCATGCACTGATCACTTGGATATCATGCACTGATCACGTGGCTGATCATGCACTGATCACGTGTCTGATCATGCACTGATCACGTGGCTGATCATGCACTGTTCACGTGGCTGATCACACACCTGTCACGTGACATATCATGCACTGATCACGTGGCACTCATGCACTGATCACGTGGCTGATCATACTCTGCTCACGTAACTCATGCACACATCACGTGGCTATCATGCACTGCTCACGTGGCTCGTCATGGAATGATCACGTAGCAACCATATACTGGTAACGTGACTGATCATGCAAAGATCACGTAAATGATCATGCACTGTTCACGTGACTGATCATGTACTGATCACGTGACTGATCATGCACTGATCACGTGGCTATCATGCTCTGCTCACGTGGCTGATCATGCAACGATCACGTAGCAACCATGTACTGGTCACGTGACTGATCATGCACTGATCACGTAATTGATCCTGCACTGATCACGTGGCTCATCATGCACTGATCACGTGGCTGATCACACATGTATCACGTGACTGATCATGCACTGATCACGTGGCTCTCATGCACTGATCACGTGGCTGTCATGCACTGATCACGTGGATATCATGCACTGATCACGTGGCTGATCACACACGTATCACATGACTGATCATGCACTGATCACGTGGCTATCATGCACTGATCACGTGGCTATCATGCACTGATCACGTGGCTGATCAGGCAATGATCACGTAGCTACCATGTACTGGTCACGTGACTGATCATGCACTGATCACGTAATTGATCATGCACTGATCACGTGGCTGATCATGCACTGATCACGTGGCTGATCATGCACTGATCACGTGGCTGATCATGCACTGATCACGTGGCTGATCATGCACTGATCACGTGGCTGATCATGCACTGATCACGTGGCTGATCATGCACTGATCACGTGACTGATCATGCACTGATCACGTGGCTGATCATGCACTGATCACGTGACTGATCATGCACTGATCACGTGACTGATCATGCACTGATCACGTGGCTATCATGCACTGCTCACGTGGCTGATCATGCCATGATCACGCAGCTACCATGTACTGGTCACATGACTGATCATGCACTGATCACGTGACTGATCATGCAGTGATCACGTGGCTATCATGAACTACTCACGTGGCTGATCATGCAATGATCATGTAGCTACCATGTACAGGTCACGTGAATGATCATACACCCATCAGGTGACTGATCATGCACTGATCACGTGGCTATCATGCACTGATCACGAGACTGATCATGCACTGTTCACGTCTATATCATGCACTGATCACATGACTGCCCATGCACTGATCACGTGGATGATCATACACTAATCTTGTGACAGATCATGCACTGATCACGTGGCTGATCATGCACTGATACCGTGACTGAGCATGGACTGATCACATGACTATCATGTAGTGATCACGTGACTTAATGGCGCTGATCATGTGACTGATCATGCGCTGATCATGTTTGCTATCATACACTGATCATGTGCCTCTGGAGGCAATAAACAAAGAGCTGAGTAGGCACGAATCAAACAGTCAGCAGGCAATAATCATGGAACTCAGGTGTGAGGAATCATGCTGCTCAGCTGGCAATAATCAAGCAGCTGAGCAGGCAGGAATTACGCAGCACAGCTGGCAATTGTCAAGCAGATGACAGGCAGGAATCGTGCAGCTCAGCTGGCAATTGTCAAGCAGATGAGCAGACAGTAATCACGCAGCTCAGCAGGCCCAGATCACGTGACTGAGCATGCACTGTTCACGTGGCTGATCATACACTGATCACGTGATGATCATGCACTGATCACGTGGCTATCATGCACTGATCACGTGGCTGATCATGCACTGATCACGTGGCTGATCATGCACTGATCACGTGGCTATCATGCACTGATCACGTAACTGATCATGCACTGATCACGTGGCTGATCATGCACTGATCACGTGGCTGATCATGCACTGATCACGTGGCTGATCATGCACTGATCACGTGGCTATCATGCACTGATCACGTGGCTGATCATGCACTGATCACGTGGCTGATCATGCACTGATCACGTGGCTGATCATGCACTGATCACGTGACTGATCATGCACTGATCACGTGGCTGATCATGCACTGATCACGTGACTGATCATGCACTGATCACGTGACTGATCATGCACTGATCACGTGGCTATCATGCACTGCTCACGTGGCTGATCATGCCATGATCACGCAGCTACCATGTACTGGTCACATGACTGATCATGCACTGATCACGTGACTGATCATGCACTGATCACGTGGCTATCATGCACTACTCACGTGGCTGATCATGCAATGATCATGTAGCTACCATGTACAGGTCACGTGAATGATCATACACCCATCAGGTGACTGATCATGCACTGATCACGTGGCTATCATGCACTGATCACGAGACTGATCATGCACTGATCACGTCTATATCATGCACTGATCACATGACTGCCCATGCACTGATCACGTGGATGATCATACACTAATCTTGTGACAGATCATGCACTGATCACGTGGCTGATCATGCACTGATACCGTGACTGAGCATGGACTGATCACATGACTATCATGTAGTGATCACGTGACTTAATGGCGCTGATCATGTGACTGATCATGCGCTGATCATGTTTGCTATCATACACTGATCATGTGCCTCTGGAGGCAATAAACAAAGAGCTGAGTAGGCACGAATCAAACAGTCAGCAGGCAATAATCATGGAACTCAGGTGTGAGGAATCATGCTGCTCAGCTGGCAATAATCAAGCAGCTGAGCAGGCAGGAATTACGCAGCACAGCTGGCAATTGTCAAGCAGATGACAGGCAGGAATCGTGCAGCTCAGCTGGCAATTGTCAAGCAGATGAGCAGACAGTAATCACGCAGCTCAGCAGGCCCAGATCACGTGACTGAGCATGCACTGTTCACGTGGCTGATCATACACTGATCACGTGATGATCATGCACTGATCACTTGGATATCATGCACTGATCACGTGGCTGATCATACACTGATCACGTGTCTGACCATGCACTGATCACGTGGCTGATCATACACTGCTCACGTAACTGATCATGCACTGATCACGTGGCTATCATGCACTGATCACGTGGCTGATCATGCACTGATCACGTGGCTGATCACACACCTGTCACGTGACATATCATGCACTGATCACGTGTCACTCATGCACTGATCACGTGGCTGATCATACTCTGCTCACGTAACTCATGCACTGATCACGTGGCTATCGTGCACTGCTCACGTGGCTGATCATGGCATGATCACGCAGCTACCATATACTGGTCACGTGACTGATCATGCAAAGATCACGTAAATGATCATGCACTGTTCACGAGACTGATCATGTACTGATCACGTGACTGATCATGCACTGATCACGTGGCTATCATGCTCTGCTCACGTGGCTGATCATGCAACGATCACGTAGCAACCATGTACTGGTCACGTGACTGATCATGCACTGATCACGTAATTGATCCTGCACTGATCACGTGGCTCATCATGCACTGATCACGTGGCTGATCACACATGTATCACGTGACTGATCATGCACTGATCACGTGGCTCTCATGCACTGATCACGTGGCTGTCATGCACTGATCACGTGGATATCATGCACTGATCACGTGGCTGATCACACACTGATCACGTGACTGATCATGCACTGATCACGTGGCTATCATGCACTGATCACGTGGCTATCATGCACTGATCACGTGGCTGATCATGCACTGATCACGTAGCTACCATGCACTGATCACGTGACTGATCATGCACTGATCACGTAATTGATCATGCACTGATCACGTGGCTGATCATGCACTGATCACGTGGCTGATCATGCACTGATCACGTAACTGATCATGCACTGATCACGTGACTGATCATGCACTGATCACGTGGCTATCATGCACTGATCACGTGGCTGATCATGCACTGATCACGTGCCTGATCATGCACTGATCACGTGGCTGATCATGCACTGATCACGTGACTGATCATGCACTGATCACGTGGCTGATCATGCACTGATCACGTGGCTGATCATGCACTGATCACGTGACTGATCATGCACTGATCACGTGGCTATCATGCACTGATCACGTGGCTGATCATGCATGATCACGCGGCTATCATGCACTGATCACGTGGCTGATCACACACTGATCACGTGACTGATCATGCACTGATCACGTGGCTATCATGCACTGATCACGTGGCTGATCATGCACTGATCACGCAGCTATCATGCACTGGTCACGTGGCTGATCATGCACTGATCACGTAACTGATCATGCACTGATCACGTAGCTATCATGCACTGATCACGTGGCTGATCATGCACTGATCACGTAGCTATCATGCACTGATCACGTAACTGATCATGCACTGATCACGTGACTGATCATGCACTGATCACGTGGCTGATCATGCACTGATCACGTGGCTGATCATGCACTGATCACGTGACTGATCATGCACTGATCACGTGGCTGATCATGCACTGATCACGTGACTGATCATGCACTGATCACGTGTCTGATCATGCACTGATCACGTGGCTATCATGCACTGCTCACGTGGCTGATCATGCCAAGATCACGCAGCTACCATGTACTGGTCACATGACTGATCATGCACTGATCACGTGACTGATCATGCAGTGATCACGTGGCTATCATTCACTACTCACGTGGCTGATCATGCAATGATCATGTAGCTACTATGTACAGGTCACGTGAATGATCATACACCCATCAGGTGACTGATCATGCACTGATCACGTGGCTATCATGCACTGATCACGAGACTGATCATGCACTGATCACGTCTATATCATGCACTGATCACATGACTGCCCATGCACTGATCACGTGGATGATCATACACTAATCTTGTGACAGATCATGCACTGATCACGTGGCTGATCATGCACTGATACCGCGACTGAGCATGGACTGATCACATGACTATCATGTAGTGATCACGTGACTTAATGGCACTGATCATGTGACTGATCATGCGCTGATCATGTTTGCTATCATACACTGATCATGTGCCTCTGGAGGCAATAAACAAAGAGCTGAGTAGGCACGAATCAAACAGTCAGCAGGCAATAATCATGGAACTCAGGTGTGAGGAATCATGCTGCTCAGCTGGCAATAATCAAGCAGCTGAGCAGGCAGGAATTACGCAGCACAGCTGGCAATTGTCAAGCAGATGACAGGCAGGAATCGTGCAGCTCAGCTGGCAATTGTCAAGCAGATGAGCAGACAGTAATCACGCAGCTCAGCAGGCCCAGATCACGTGACTGAGCATGCACTGTTCACGTGGCTGATCATACACTGATCACGTGATGATCATGCACTGATCACTTGGATATCATGCACTGATCACGTGGCTGATCATACACTGTTCACGTGTCTGACCATGCACTGATCACGTGGCTGATCATACACTGCTCACGTAACTGATCATGCACTGATCACGTGGCTATCATGCACTGATCACGTGGCTGAACATGCACCGTTCACGTGGCTGATCACACACCTGTCACGCGACATATCATGCACTGATCACGTGGCACTCATGCACTGATCACGTGGCTGATCATACTCTGCTCACGTAACTCATGCACACATCACGTGGCTATCATGCACTGCTCACGTGGCTCGCCATGGAATGATCACGTAGCAACCATATACTGGTCACGTGACTGATCATGCAAAGATCACGTAAATGATCATGCACTGTTCACGTGACTGATCATGTACTGATCACGTGACTGATCATGCACTGATCACGTGGCTATCATGCTCTGCTCACGTGGCTGATCATGCAACGATCACGTAGCAACCATGTACTGGTCACGTGACTGATCATGCACTGATCACGTAATTGATCCTGCACTGATCACGTGGCTCATCATGCACTGATCACGTGGCTGATCACACATGTATCACGTGACTGATCATGCACTGATCACGTGGCTCTCATGCACTGATCACGTGGCTGTCATGCACTGATCACGTGGATATCATGCACTGATCACGTGGCTGATCACACACGTATCACATGACTGATCATGCACTGATCACGTGGCTATCATGCACTGATCACGTGGCTACCATGCACTGATCACGTGGCTGATCATGCAATGATCACGTAGCTACCATGTACTGGTCACGTGACTGATCATGCACTGATCACGTAACTGATCATGCACTGATCACGTGGCTGATCATGCACTGATCACGCAGCTGATCATGCACTGATCACGTGACTGATCATGCACTGATCACGTGACTGATCATGCACTGATCACGTAGCTATCATGCACTGATCACGTGGCTGATCATGCACTGATCACGTAGCTGACCATGCACTGA
This sequence comes from Bos javanicus, assembly GCF_032452875.1. Taxonomy (NCBI): domain Eukaryota; kingdom Metazoa; phylum Chordata; class Mammalia; order Artiodactyla; family Bovidae; genus Bos; species Bos javanicus. The sequence goes on along the minus strand of NW_026893605.1, from coordinate 575,436 downwards.
TCACGTGAATGATCATGCACCCATCACGTGACTGATCATGCACTGATCACGTGGCTGATCATGCACTGATCACGTGACTGATCATGCACTGTTCACGCCTATATCATGCACTGATCACATGACTGCCCATGTACTGATCACGTGGATGATCATACACTAATCTTGTGACAGATCATGCACTGATCACGTGGCTGATCATGCACTGATACCGTGACTGAGCATGGACTGATCACATGACTATCATGTAGTGATCACGTGACTTAATGGCGCTGATCATGTGACTGATCATGCGCTGATCATGTTTGCTATCATACACTGATCATGTGCCTCTGGAGGCAATAAACAAAGAGCTGAGTAGGCACGAATCAAACAGTCAGCAGGCAATAATCATGGAACTCAGGTGTGAGGAATCATGCTGCTCAGCTGGCAATAATCAAGCAGCTGAGCAGGCAGGAATTACGCAGCACAGCTGGCAATTGTCAAGCAGATGACAGGCAGGAATCGTGCAGCTCAGCTGGCAATTGTCAAGCAGATGAGCAGACAGTAATCACGCAGCTCAGCAGGCCCAGATCACGTGACTGAGCATGCACTGTTCACGTGGCTGATCATACACTGATCACGTGATGATCATGCACTGATCACTTGGATATCATGCACTGATCACGTGGCTGATCATACACTGTTCACGTGTCTGACCATGCACTGATCACGTGGCTGATCATACACTGCTCACGTAACTGATCATGCACTGATCACGTGGCTATCATGCACTGATCACGTGGCTGAACATGCACTGTTCACGTGGCTGATCACACACCTGTCACGTGACATATCATGCACTGATCACGTGGCACTCATGCACTGATCACGTGGCTGATCATACTCTGCTCACGTAACTCATGCACACATCACGTGGCTATCATGCACTGCTCACGTGGCTCGTCATGGAATGATCACGTAGCAACCATATACTGGTCACGTGACTGATCATGCACTGATCACGTAAATGATCATGCACTGTTCACGTGACTGATCATGTACTGATCACGTGACTGATCATGCACTGATCACGTGGCTATCATGCTCTGCTCACGTGGCTGATCATGCACCGATCACGTAGCAACCATGTACTGATCACGTGACTGATCATGCACTGATCACGCGATTGATCATGCACTGATCACGTGGCTGATCATGCACTGATCACGTAGCAACCATGTACTGATCACGTGACTGATCATGCACTGATCACGTAACTGATCATGCACTGATCACGTGGCTATCATGCACTGATCACGTGGCTGATCACACATGATCACGTGACTGATCATGCACTGATCACGTGGCTATCATGCACTGATCACGTGGCTGTCATGCACTGATCACGTGGATATCATGCACTGATCACGTGGCTGATCACACACGATCACATGACTGATCATGCACTGATCACGTGGCTATCATGCACTGATCACGTGGCTATCATGCACTGATCACGTGGCTGATCATGCAATGATCACGTAGCTACCATGTACTGGTCACGTGACTGATCATGCACTGATCACGTAACTGATCATGCACTGATCACGTGGCTGATCATGCACTGATCACGTGGCTGATCATGCACTGATCACGTGGCTGATCATGCACTGATCACGTGGCTGATCATGCACTGATCACGTGGCTGATCATGCACTGATCACGTGGCTGATCATGCACTGATCACGTGCCTGATCATGCACTGATCACGTGGCTGATCATGCACTGATCACGTGACTGATCATGCACTGATCACGTGACTGATCATGCACTGATCACGTGGCTATCATGCACTGATCACGTGGCTGATCATGCCATGATCACGCAGCTACCATGTACTGGTCACATGACTGATCATGCACTGATCACGTGACTGATCATGCAGTGATCACGTGGCTATCATGACTACTCACGTGGCTGATCATGCAATGATCATGTAGCTACCATGTACAGGTCACGTGAATGATCATACACCCATCAGGTGACTGATCATGCACTGATCACGTGGCTATCATGCACTGATCACGAGACTGATCATGCACTGTTCACGTCTATATCATGCACTGATCACATGACTGCCCATGCACTGATCACGTGGATGATCATACACTAATCACGTGACAGATCATGCACTGATCACGTGGCTGATCATGCACTGATACCGTGACTGAGCATGGACTGATCACATGACTATCATGCAGTGATCACGTGACTTAATGGCGCTGATCATGTGACTGATCATGCGCTGATCATGTTTGCTATCATACACTGATCATGTGCCTCTGGAGGCAATAAACAAAGAGCTGAGTAGGCACGAATCAAACAGTCAGCAGGCAATAATCATGGAACTCAGGTGTGAGGAATCATGCTGCTCAGCTGGCAATAATCAAGCAGCTGAGCAGGCAGGAATTACGCAGCACAGCTGGCAATTGTCAAGCAGATGACAGGCAGGAATCGTGCAGCTCAGCTGGCAATTGTCAAGCAGATGAGCAGACAGTGATCACGCAGCTCAGCAGGCCCTGATCACGTGACTGAGCATGCACTGTTCACGTGGCTGATCATGCACTGATCACGTGATGATCATGCACTGATCACGTGGCTATCATGCACTGATCACGTGGCTGATCATGCACTGATCACGTGGCTGATCATGCACTGATCACGTAGCTATCATGCACTGGTCACGTGACTGATCATGCACTGATCACGTGGCTGATCATGCACTGATCACGTGGCTGATCATGCACTGATCACGTGGCTGATCATGCACTGATCACGTGGCTATCATGCACTGATCACGTGGCTGATCATGCACTGATCACGTGGCTGATCATGCACTGATCACGTGGCTGATCATGCACTGATCACGTGACTGATCATGCACTGATCACGTGGCTGATCATGCACTGATCACGTGACTGATCATGCACTGATCACGTGACTGATCATGCACTGATCACGTGGCTATCATGCACTGCTCACGTGGCTGATCATGCCATGATCACGCAGCTACCATGCACTGGTCACATGACTGATCATGCACTGATCACGTGACTGATCATGCAGTGATCACGTGGCTATCATGCACTACTCACGTGGCTGATCATGCAATGATCATGTAGCTACCATGTACAGGTCACGTGAATGATCATACACCCATCAGGTGACTGATCATGCACTGATCACGTGGCTATCATGCACTGATCACGAGACTGATCATGCACTGTTCACGCCTATATCATGCACTGATCACATGACTGCCCATGCACTGATCACGTGGATGATCATACACTAATCTTGTGACAGATCATGCACTGATCACGTGGCTGATCATGCACTGATACCGTGACTGAGCATGGACTGATCACATGACTATCATGTAGTGATCACGTGACTTAATGGCGCTGATCATGTGACTGATCATGCGCTGATCATGTTTGCTATCATACACTGATCATGTGCCTCTGGAGGCAATAAACAAAGAGCTGAGTAGGCACGAATCAAACAGTCAGCAGGCAATAATCATGGAACTCAGGTGTGAGGAATCATGCTGCTCAGCTGGCAATAATCAAGCAGCTGAGCAGGCAGGAATTACGCAGCACAGCTGGCAATTGTCAAGCAGATGACAGGCAGGAATCGTGCAGCTCAGCTGGCAATTGTCAAGCAGATGAGCAGACAGTAATCACGCAGCTCAGCAGGCCCAGATCACGTGACTGAGCATGCACTGTTCACGTGGCTGATCATACACTGATCACGTGATGATCATGCACTGATCACTTGGATATCATGCACTGATCACGTGGCTGATCATACACTGTTCACGTGTCTGACCATGCACTGATCACGTGGCTGATCATACACTGCTCACGTAACTGATCATGCACTGATCACGTGGCTATCATGCACTGATCACGTGGCTGAACATGCACTGTTCACGTGGCTGATCACACACCTGTCACGTGACATATCATGCACTGATCACGTGGCACTCATGCACTGATCACGTGGCTGATCATACTCTGCTCACGTAACTCATGCACACATCACGTGGCTATCATGCACTGCTCACGTGGCTCGTCATGGAATGATCACGTAGCAACCATATACTGGTCACGTGACTGATCATGCAAAGATCACGTAAATGATCATGCACTGTTCACGTGACTGATCATGTACTGATCACGTGACTGATCATGCACTGATCACGTGGCTATCATGCTCTGCTCACGTGGCTGATCATGCAACGATCACGTAGCAACCATGTACTGGTCACGTGACTGATCATGCACTGATCACGCAATTGATCCTGCACTGATCACGTGGCTCATCATGCACTGATCACGTGGCTGATCACACATGTATCACGTGACTGATCATGCACTGATCCGTGGCTCTCATGCACTGATCACGTGGCTGTCATGCACTGATCACGTGGATATCATGCACTGATCACGTGGCTGATCACACACGTATCACATGACTGATCATGCACTGATCACGTGGCTATCATGCACTGATCACGTGGCTATCATGCACTGATCACGTGGCTGATCAGGCAATGATCACGTAGCTACCATGTACTGGTCACGTGACTGATCATGCACTGATCACGTAATTGATCATGCACTGATCATGTGGCTGATCATGCACTGATCACGTGGCTGATCATACACTGATCACATAACTGATCATGCACTGATCACGTGACTGATCATGCACTGATCACGTGGCTATCATGCACTGATCACTTGGCTGGACATACACTGATCACGTGCCTGATCATGCACTGATCACGTGGCTGATCATGCACTGATCACGACTGATCATGCACTGATCACGTGGCTGATCATGCACTGATCACGTGACTGATCATGCACTGATCACGTGACTGATCATGCACTGATCACGTGGCTATCATGCACTGCTCACGTGGCTGATCATGCCATGATCACGCAGCTACCATGTACTGGTCACATGACTGATCATGCACTGATCACGTGACTGATCATGCAGTGATCACGTGGCTATCATGAACTACTCACGTGGCTGATCATGCAATGATCATGTAGCTACCATGTACAGGTCACGTGAATGATCATACACCCATCAGGTGACTGATCATGCACTGATCACGTGGCTATCATGCACTGATCACGAGACTGATCATGCACTGTTCACGCCTATATCATGCACTGATCACATGACTGCCCGTGCACTGATCACGTGGATGATCATACACTAATCTTGTGACAGATCATGCACTGATCACGTGGCTGATCATGCACTGATACCGTGACTGAGCATGGACTGATCACATGACTATCATGTAGTGATCACGTGACTTAATGGCGCTGATCATGTGACTGATCATGCGCTGATCATGTTTGCTATCATACACTGATCATGTGCCTCTGGAGGCAATAAACAAAGAGCTGAGTAGGTACGAATCAAACAGTCAGCAGGCAATAATCATGGAACTCAGGTGTGAGGAATCATGCTGCTCAGCTGGCAATAATCAAGCAGCTGAGCAGGCAGGAATTACGCAGCACAGCTGGCAATTGTCAAGCAGATGACAGGCAGGAATCGTGCAGCTCAGCTGGCAATTGTCAAGCAGATGAGCAGACAGTAATCACGCAGCTCAGCAGGCCCAGATCACGTGACTGAGCATGCACTGTTCACGTGGCTGATCATACACTGATCACGTGATGATCATGCACTGATCACTTGGATATCATGCACTGATCACGTGGCTGATCATACACTGTTCACGTGTCTGACCATGCACTGATCACGTGGCTGATCATACACTGCTCACGTAACTGATCATGCACTGATCACGTGGCTATCATGCACTGATCACGTGGCTGAACATGCACTGTTCACGTGGCTGATCACACACCTGTCACGTGACATATCATGCACTGATCACGTGGCACTCATGCACTGATCACGTGGCTGATCATACTCTGCTCACGTAACTCATGCACACATCACGTGGCTATCATGCACTGCTCACGTGGCTCGTCATGGAATGATCACGTAGCAACCATATACTGGTAACGTGACTGATCATGCAAAGATCACGTAAATGATCATGCACTGTTCACGTGACTGATCATGTACTGATCACGTGACTGATCATGCACTGATCACGTGGCTATCATGCTCTGCTCACGTGGCTGATCATGCAACGATCACGTAGCAACCATGTACTGGTCACGTGACTGATCATGCACTGATCACGTAATTGATCCTGCACTGATCACGTGGCTCATCATGCACTGATCACGTGGCTGATCACACATGTATCACGTGACTGATCATGCACTGATCCCGTGGCTCTCATGCACTGATCACGTGGCTGTCATGCACTGATCACGCGGATATCATGCACTGATCATGTGGCTGATCACACACGTATCACATGACTGGTCATGCACTGATCACGTGGCTATCATGCACTGATCACGTGGCTATCATGCACTGATCACGTGGCTGATCATGCAATGATCACGTAGCTACCATGTACTGGTCACGTGACTGATCATGCACTGATCACGTAATTGATCATGCACTGATCATGTGGCTGATCATGCACTGATCACGTGGCTGATCATACACTGATCACATACCTGATCATGCACTGATCACGTGGCTGATCATGCACTGATCACGTGACTGATCATGCACTGATCACGTGTCTGATCATGCACTGATCACGTGGCTATCATGCACTGCTCACGTGGCTGATCATGCCATGATCACGCAGCTACCATGTACTGGTCACATGACTGATCATGCACTGATCACGTGACTGATCATGCAGTGATCACGTGGCTATCATGAACTACTCACGTGGCTGATCATGCAATGATCATGTAGCTACCATGTACAGGTCACGTGAATGATCATACACCCATCAGGTGACTGATCATGCACTGATCACGTGGCTATCATGCACTGATCACGAGACTGATCATGCACTGTTCACGCCTATATCATGCACTGATCACATGACTGCCCATGCACTGATCACGTGGATGATCATACACTAATCTTGTGACAGATCATGCACTGATCACGTGGCTGATCATGCACTGATACCGTGACTGAGCATGGACTGATCACATGACTATCATGTAGTGATCACGTGACTTAATGGCGCTGATCATGTGACTGATCATGCGCTGATCATGTTTGCTATCATACACTGATCATGTGCCTCTGGAGGCAATAAACAAAGAGCTGAGTAGGCACGAATCAAACAGTCAGCAGGCAATAATCATGGAACTCAGGTGTGAGGAATCATGCTGCTCAGCTGGCAATAATCAAGCAGCTGAGCAGGCAGGAATTACGCAGCACAGCTGGCAATTGTCAAGCAGATGACAGGCAGGAATCGTGCAGCTCAGCTGGCAATTGTCAAGCAGATGAGCAGACAGTAATCACGCAGCTCAGCAGGCCCAGATCACGTGACTGAGCATGCACTGTTCACGTGGCTGATCATACACTGATCACGCGATGATCATGCACTGATCACTTGGATATCATGCACTGATCACGTGGCTGATCATACACTGTTCACGTGTCTGACCATGCACTGATCACGTGGCTGATCATACACTGCTCACGTAACTGATCATGCACTGATCACGTGGCTATCATGCACTGATCACGTGGCTGAACATGCACTGTTCACGTGGCTGATCACACACCTGTCACGTGACATATCATGCACTGATCACGTGGCACTCATGCACTGATCACGTGGCTGATCATACTCTGCTCACGTAACTCATGCACACATCACGTGGCTATCATGCACTGCTCACGTGGCTCGTCATGGAATGATCACGTAGCAACCATATACTGGTAACGTGACTGATCATGCAAAGATCACGTAAATGATCATGCACTGTTCACGTGACTGATCATGTACTGATCACGTGACTGATCATGCACTGATCACGTGGCTATCATGCTCTGCTCACGTGGCTGATCATGCAACGATCACGTAGCAACCATGTACTGGTCACGTGACTGATCATGCACTGATCACGTAATTGATCCTGCACTGATCACGTGGCTCATCATGCACTGATCACGTGGCTGATCACACATGTATCACGTGACTGATCATGCACTGATCCCGTGGCTCTCATGCACTGATCACGTGGCTGTCATGCACTGATCACGTGGATATCATGCACTGATCGTGGCTGATCACACACGTATCACATGACTGATCATGCACTGATCACGTGGCTATCATGCACTGATCACGTGGCTATCATGCACTGATCACGTGGCTATCATGCACTGATCACGTGGCTGATCACACATGATCACGTGACTGATCATGCACTGATCACGTGGCTGATCATGCACTGATCACGTGGCTGATCATGCACTGATCACGTGGCTATCATGCACTGATCACGTGGCTGATCACACACTGATCACATGACTGATCATGCACTGATCACGTGGCTATCATGCACTGATCACGTGGCTATCATGCACTGATCACGTGGCTGATCATGCACTGATCACGTAGCTACCATGTACTGATCACGTGACTGATCATGCACTGATCACGTAATTGATCATGCACTGATCACGTGGCTGATCATGCACTGATCACGTGGCTGATCATACACTGATCACGTAACTGATCATGCACTGATCACGTGACTGATCATGCACTGATCACGTGGCTATCATGCACTGATCACTTGGCTGACATACACTGATCACGTGCCTGATCATGCACTGATCACGTGGCTGATCATGCACTGATCACGTGACTGATCATGCACTGATCACGTGTCTGATCATGCACTGATCACGTGACTGATCATGCACTGATCACGTGTCTGATCATGCACTGATCACGTGGCTATCATGCACTGCTCACGTGGCTGATCATGCCATGATCACGCAGCTACCATGTACTGGTCACATGACTGATCATGCACTGATCACGTGACTGATCATGCAGTGATCACGTGGCTATCATGAACTACTCACGTGGCTGATCATGCAATGATCATGTAGCTACCATGTACAGGTCACGTGAATGATCATACACCCATCAGGTGACTGATCATGCACTGATCACGTGGCTATCATGCACTGATCACGAGACTGATCATGCACTGTTCACGCCTATATCATGCACTGATCACATGACTGCCCATGCACTGATCACGTGGATGATCATACACTAATCTTGTGACAGATCATGCACTGATCACGTGGCTGATCATGCACTGATACCGTGACTGAGCATGGACTGATCACATGACTATCATGTAGTGATCACGTGACTTAATGGCGCTGATCATGTGACTGATCATGCGCTGATCATGTTTGCTATCATACACTGATCATGTGCCTCTGGAGGCAATAAACAAAGAGCTGAGTAGGCACGAATCAAACAGTCAGCAGGCAATAATCATGGAACACAGGTGTGAGGAATCATGCTGCTCAGCTGGCAATAATCAAGCAGCTGAGCAGGCAGGAATTACGCAGCACAGCTGGCAATTGTCAAGCAGATGACAGGCAGGAATCGTGCAGCTCAGCTGGCAATTGTCAAGCAGATGAGCAGACAGTAATCACGCAGCTCAGCAGGCCCAGATCACGTGACTGAGCATGCACTGTTCACGTGGCTGATCATACACTGATCACGTGATGATCATGCACTGATCACTTGGATATCATGCACTGATCACGTGGCTGATCATACACTGTTCACGTGTCTGACTATGCACTGATCACGTGGCTGATCATACACTGCTCACGTAACTGATCATGCACTGATCACGTGGCTATCATGCACTGATCACGTGGCTGAACATGCACTGTTCACGTGGCTGATCACACACCTGTCACGTGACATATCATGCACTGATCACGTGGCACTCATGCACTGATCACGTGGCTGATCATACTCTGCTCACGTAACTCATGCACACATCACGTGGCTATCATGCACTGCTCACGTGGCTCGTCATGGAATGATCACGTAGCAACCATATACTGGTAACGTGACTGATCATGCAAAGATCTCGTAAATGATCATGCACTGTTCACGTGACTGATCATGTACTGATCACGTGACTGATCATGCACTGACCACGTGGCTATCATGCTCTGCTCACGTGGCTGATCATGCAACGATCACGTAGTAACCATGTACTGGTCACGTGACTGATCATGCACTGATCACGTAATTGATCCTGCACTGATCACGTGGCTCATCATGCACTGATCACGTGGCTGATCACACATGTATCACGTGACTGATCATGCACTGATCACGTGGCTCTCATGCACTGATCACGTGGCTGTCATGCACTGATCACGTGGATATCATGCACTGATCATGTGGCTGATCACACACGTATCACATGACTGATCATGCACTGATCACGTGGCTATCATGCACTGATCACGTGGCTATCATGCACTGATCACGTGGCTGACCAGGCAATGATCACGTAGCTACCATGTACTGGTCACGTAACTGATCATGCACTGATCACGTAAATGATCATGCACTGATCACGTGGCTGATCATGCACTGATCACGTGGCTGATCATGCACTCATCACGTGACTGATCATGCACTGATCACGTGGCTGATCATGCACTGATCACGTGACTGATCATGCACTGATCACGTGGCTGATCATGCACTGATCACGTGCCTGATCATGCACTGATCACGTGGCTTATCAGGCACTGATCACGTGACTGATCATGCACTGATCACGTGACTGATCATGCACTGATCACGTGGCTATCATGCACTGCTCACGTGGCTGATCATGCACTGATCACGTGGCTACCATGTACTGATCACATGACTGATCATGCACTGATCACGTGACTGATCATGCACTGACCACGCGGCTATCATGCACTGATCACGTGGTTGATCATGCAATGATCACGTAGCTACCATGTACTGGTCACGTGACTGATCATGCACTGATCACGTGACTGATCATGCACTGATCACGTGGCTATCATGCACTTATCACGTGGCTGATCATACAATGATCACGTAGCTATCATGTACTGATCACGTGACTGATCATGCACTGATCACGTGACTGATCATGCACTGATCACGTGGCTGATCATGCACTGATCACGTGGCTGATCATACACTGATCACGCGCCTGATCATGCACTGATCACGTGGTTGATCATGCACTGATCACGTGACTGATCATGCACTGATCTCGTGTCTGATCATGCACTGATCACGTGGCTATCATGCACTGCTCACGTGGCTGATCATGCCATGATCACGCAGCTACCATGTACTGGTCACATGACTGATCATGCACTGATCACGTGATCGATCATGCAGTGATCACGTGGCTATCATGAACTACTCACGTGGCTGATCATGCAATGATCATGTAGCTACCATGTACAGGTTACGTGAATGATCATACACCTATCAGGTGACTGATCATGCACTGATCACGTGGCTATCATGCACTGATCACGAGACTGATCATGCACTGTTCACGCCTATATCATGCACTGATCACATGACTGCCATGCACTGATCACGTGGATGATCATACACTAATCTTGTGACAGATCATGCACTGATCACGTGGCTGATCATGCACTGATACCGTGACTGAGCATGGACTGATTACATGACTATCATGTAGTGATCACGTGACTTAATGGCTCTGATCATGTGACTGATCAGGCGCTGATCATGTTTGCTATCATACACTGATCATGTGCCTCTGGAGGCAATAAACAAAGAGCTGAGTAGGCACGAATCAAACAGTCAGCAGGCAATAATCATGGAACTCAGGTGTGAGGAATCATGCTGCTCAGCTGGCAATAATCAAGCAGCTGAGCAGGCAGGAATTACGGTGCACAGCTGGCAATTGTCAAGCAGATGACAGGCAGGAATCGTGCAGCTCAGCTGGCAATTGTCAAGCAGATGAGCAGACAGTAATCACGCAGCTCAGCAGGCCCAGATCACGTGACTGAGCATGCACTGTTCACGTGGCTGATCATACACTGATCACGTGATGATCATGTACTGATCACTTGGATATCATGCACTGATCACGTGGCTGATCATACACTGTTCACGTGTCTGACCATGCACTGATCACGTGGCTGATCATACACTGCTCACGTAACTGATCATGCACTGATCACGTGGCTATCATGCACTGATCACGTGGCTGAACATGCACTGTTCACGTGGCTGATCACACACCTGTCACGCGACATATCATGCACTGATCACGTGGCACTCATGCACTGATCACGTGGCTGATCATACTCTGCTCACGTATCTCATGCACACATCACGTGGCTATCATGCACTGCTCACGTGGCTCGTCATGGAATGATCACGTAGCAACCATATACTGGTAACGTGACTGATCATGCAAAGATCACGTAAATGATCATGCACTGTTCACGTGACTGATCATGTACTGATCACGTGACTGATCATGCACTGACCACGTGGCTATCATCACGTGGCTGATCATGCAACGACCACGTAGCAACCATGTACTGGTCACGTGACTGATCATGCAATGATCATTTAATTGATCCTGCACTGATCACGTGGCTCATCATGCACTGATCACGTGGCTGATCACACATGTATCACGTGACTGATCATGCACTGATCCGTGGCTTTCATGCACTGATCACGTGGCTGTCATGCACTGATCACGTGGATATCATGCACTGATCACGTGGCTGATCACACACGTATCACATGACTGATCATGCACTGATCACGTGGCTATCATGCACTGACTACGTGGCTATCATGCACTGATCACGTGGCTTATCAGGCAATGATCACGTAGCTACCATGTACTGGTCACGTGAATGATCATGCACTGAGCACGCAATTGATCATGCACTGATCATGTGGCTGATCATGCACTGATCACGCGGCTGATCATACACTGATCACATAACTGATCATGCACTGATCACGGGATTGATCATGCACTGATCACGTGGCTGTCACGCACTGATCACTTGGCTGGACATACACTGATCACGTGCTGGTCATGCACTGATCACGTGGCTGATCATGCACTGATCACGTGACTGATCATGCACTGATCACGTGACTGATCATGCAATGATCACGTGACTGATCATGCACTGATCACGTGACTGATCATGCACTGATCACGTGACTATCATGCACTGCTCACGTGGCTGGTCATGCAATGATTACGCAGCTACCATGTACTGGTCACATGACTGATCATGCACTGATCACGTAACTGATCATGCACTGATCATGCGTCTATCATGCACTGATCACGTGGCTGATCATACACTGATCACGTAACTACATGCACTGATCACGTGACTGATCATACACTGATCACGTGACTGATCATGCACTGATCACGTGGCTATCATGCACTGATCACGTGGCTGATCATGCAATGATCACGCCTATATCATGCACTGATCACGTGGCTGATCATGCACTGATCACGTGGATGATCATACACTGATCACGTGACAGATCATGCACTGGTCACGTGGCTGATCATGCACTGATCACGTGACTGATCAAGCAGTGATCACGTGGCTATCATGAACTATCACGTGGCTGATCATGCAATGATCATGTAGCTACTATGTACAGGTCACGTGAATGATCATACACCCATCAGGTGACTGATCATGCACTGATCACGTGGCTATCATGCACTGATCACGTGACTGATCATGCACTGTTCACGCCTATATCATGCACTGATCACATGATTGCCCTGCACTGATCACGTGGATGATCATACACTAATCTTGTGACAGATCATGCACTGATCACGTGGCTGATCATGCACTGATACCTGACTGAGCATGGACTGATCACATGACTATCATGTAGTGATCACGTGACTTAATGGCGCTGATCATGTGACTGATCATGCGCTGATCATGTTTGCTATCATACACTGACCATGTGCCTCTGGAGGCAATAAACAAAGAGCTGAGTAGGCACGAATCAAACAGTCAGCAGGCACTAATCATGGAACTCAGCTGTGAGGAATCATGCTGCTCAGCTGGCAATAATCAAGCAGCTGAGCAGGCAGGAATTACACAGCACAGCTGGCAATTGTCAAGCAGATGACAGGCAGGAATCGTGCAGCTCAGCTGGCAATTGTCAAGCAGATGAGCAGACAGTAATCACGCAGCTCAGCAGGCCCAGATCACGCGACTGAGCATGCACTGTTCACGTGGCTGATCATACACTGATCACGGATGATCATGTACTGATCACTTGGATATCATGCACTGATCACGGTTGATCATACACTGTTCACGGTTCTGACCATGCACTGATCACGCGGCTGATCATACACTGCTCACGAATCCGATCATGCACTGATCACGTGGCTATCATGCACTGATCACGGGCTGAACATGCACTGTTCACGGCTGATCACACACCTGTCACGCGATACATCATGCACTGATCACGTGGTACTCATGCACTGACCACGGCTGATCATACTCTGCTCACGAAATCATGCACATCACGTGGCTATCATGCACTGCTCACGGTTCGCGGAATGATCACGAAGCAACCATATACTGGTAACGTGACTGATCATGCAAAGATCACGAATGATCATGCACTGTTCACGTGACTGATCATGTACTGATCACGTGACTGATCATGCACTGACCACGTGGCTATCATGCTCTGCTCACGGCTGATCGTGCAACGATCACGTAGCAACCATGCACTGGTCACGTGACTGATCATGCACCGATCACGAATTGATCCTGCACTGATCACGTGGCTCATCATGCACTGATCACGTGGCTGATCACACACGTATCACGTGACTGATCACGCACTGATCCTGACTCATGCACTGATCACGGCGCACTGATCACGGATATCATGCACTGATCATGGTCGATCACACACGTATCACATGATTGATCATGCACTGATCACGTGGCTATCATGCACTGTTCACGTGGCTATCATGCACTGATCACGCGGCTATCATGCACTGATCACGTAGATCACACATGTATCACGTGACTGGATCATGCACTGATCACGGTGATCATGCACTGATCACGTGGCTGATCATGCACTGATCACGTGGATATCATGCACTGATCACGGCTGATCACACATGTATCACATGACTGATCATGAAATTGACGATGTACATTCATGCACTGATCACGCGGCTATCATGCACTGATCACGTGGCTTATCAGGCAATGATCACGAGCTACCATGTACTGGTCATGAACTGATCATGCACTGATCACGTAATTGATCATGCACGATCATGTGGCTGATCATGCACTGATCACGTGGCTGATCATACACTGATCACATAACTGATCATGCACTGATCACGTGATGATCATGCACCGATCAGCCAAGCATCATGCACTGATCACGTGGCTGGACATACACTGATCACGTGCTGGTCATGCACTGATCACGTGGCTGATCATGCACTGATCACGTGACTGATCATGCACTGATCTGGTCTGATCATGCACTGATCACGTGGCTGATCATGCACTGATCCCGTGTCTGATCATGCACTGATCACGTGGTGACCATGCACTGCTCACGTGGCTGATCATGCCATGATCACGCAGCTACCATGTACTTCACATGACTGATCATGCACTGATCACGTGACTGATCATGTAGTGATCACGTGGCTATCATGAACTACTCACGTGGCTGATCATGCAATGATCATGTAGCTACTGTACAGGTCACGTGAATGATCATACACCCATCAGGTGACTGATCATGCACTGATCACGTGGCTATCATGCACTGACTCGTAGACCGATCATGCACTGTTCACGCCTATATCATGCACTGATCACATGACTGCCCGTGCACCGATCACGTGGATGATCATACACTAATCATGTGACAGATCATGCACTGATCACGTGGCTGATCATGCACTGATACTGTGATTGAGCATGGACTGATCACATGACATCATGCAGTGATCACGTGACTTAATGGCGCTGATCATGTGACTGATCGTGCGCTGATCATGTTTGCTATCATACACTGATCATGTGCCTCTGGAGGCAATAAACAAAGAGCTGAGTAGGTACGAATCAAACAGTCAGCAGGCAATAATCATGGAACACAGGTGTGAGGAATCATGCTGCTCAGCTGGCAATAATCAAGCAGCTGAGCAGGCAGGAATTACGCAGCACAGCTTGCAATTGTCAAGCAGATGACAGGTAGGAATCGTGCAGCTCAGCTGGCATTGTCAAGCAGATGAGCAGACAGTAATCACGCAGCTCAGCAGGCCCAGATCACGTGACTGAGCATGCACTGTTCACGCTGATCACATGATCACGTGATGATCATGCACTGATCACTGGATATCATGCACTGATCACGTGGCTGATCATACACTGTTCACGGTTGACTGCATGCACTGATCACGTGGCTGATCATACACTGCTCACGAACTGATCATGCACTGATCACGTGGCTATCATGCACTGATCACGGCTGAACATGCACTGTTCACGTGGCTGATCACACACCTGTCACGTGACATATCATGCACTGATCACGTGGCACTCATGCACTGATCACGTGGCTGATCATACTCGGCTCACGAATCATGCACACATCACGGGCGATCATGCACTGCTCACGTGGCTCGTCGGAATGATCACGTAGCAACCATACTGGTAACGCGGACTGATCATGCACTGATCACGCAATGATCATGCACTGTCTCATGGATCGATGCACTGATCACGCACTGATCATGCACTGACTCACGCGCTACTGCTGCTCACGTGCATCATGCACCATCACGTAGCAACACATGTACTGGTCACGTGATTGATCATGCACTGATCACGAATTGATCCTGCACTGATCACGTGCTCACCTGCACTGATCACGTGGCTGATCATGCACATGTATCACGTGACTGATCATGCACTGATCCCGTGGCTATCATGCACTGATCACGTGGCTGTCATGCACTGATCACGTGGATATTGCACTGATCACGTGGCTGATCAACACACGATCACATGACTGATCATGACTGATCACGTGGCTATCATGCACTGATCACGCTATCATGCACTGATCACGCGGCTGATCAGGCACATCACGTAGCTACCATGTATCATTGCAACTGATCATGCACTGGATCACGTAATGGATCATGCACTGATCATGTGGCTGATCATGCACTGATCACGTGGCTGATCATACACTGATCACATAATGATCATGCACTGATCACGTGACTGATCATGCACTGATCACGTGGCTATCATGCACTGATCATGGTTGGATATACACTGATCACGTGCCTGGTCATGCACTGATCACGTGGCTGATCATGCACTGATCACGTGACTGATCATGCACTGATCTCGTCTGATCATGCACGATCACGTGGCTATCATGCACTGCTCACGCATGATCATCACGCAGCTACCATGTACTGGTCACATGACTGATCATGCACTGATCACGTGACTGATCATGATCACGGGCTATCATGACTCCATCACGTGGCTGATCATGCAATGATCATAGCTACCATGTACAGGTCATGAATGATCATACACCCATCAGGTGACTGATCATGCACTGATCACGTGGCTATCATGCACTGATCACGGACTGATCATGCACTGTTCACGCCTATATCATGCACTGATCACATGACTGCCCGTGCACTGATCACGTGGATGATCATACACTAATCTTGTGACAGATCATGTACTGATCACGTGGCTGATCATGCACTGATACTGTGACTGAGCATGGACTGATCACATGACTATCATGTAGTGATCACGTGACTTAATGGCACTGATCATGTGACTGATCATGCGCTGATCATGTTTGCTATCATACACTGATCATGTGCCTCTGGAGGCAATAAACAAAGAGCTGAGTAGGCACGAATCAAACAGTCAGCAGGCAATAATCATGGAACTCAGGTGTGAGGAATCATGCTGCTCAGCTGGCAATAATCAAGCAGCTGAGCAGGCAGGAATTACGCAGCACAGCTGGCAATTGTCAAGCAGATGACAGGCAGGAATCGTGCAGCTCAGCTGGCAATTGTCAAGCAGATGAGCAGACAGTAATCACGCAGCTCAGCAGGCCCAGATCACGTGACTGAGCATGCACTGTTCACGTGGCTGATCATACACTGATCACGTGATGATCATGCACTGATCACTTGGATATCATGCACTGATCACGTGGCTGATCATACACTGTTCACGTGTCTGACCATGCACTGATCACGTGGCTGATCATACACTGCTCACGTAACTGATCATGCACTGATCACGTGGCTATCATGCACTGATCACGTGGCTGAACATGCACTGTTCACGTGGCTGATCACACACCTGTCACGTGACATATCATGCACTGATCACGTGGCACTCATGCACTGATCACGTGGCTGATCATACTCTGCTCACGTAACTCATGCACACATCACGTGGCTATCATGCACTGCTCACGTGGCTCTCATGGAATGATCACGTAGCAACCATATACTGGTCACGTGACTGATCATGCAAAGATCACGTAAATGATCATGCACTGTCACGTGACTGATCATGTACTGATCACGTGATCATGCACTGATCACGTGGCTGATCATGCAACGATCACGTAGCAACCATGTACTGGTCACGTGACTGATCATGCACTGATCACGAATTGATCCTGCACTGATCACGTGGCTCATCATGCACTGATCACGTGGCTGATCACACATGTATCACGTGACTGATCATGCACTGATCCGTGGCTATCATGCACTGATCACGTGGCTGTCATGCACTGATCACGGATATCATGCACTGATCACGTGGCTGATCACACACGATCACATGACTGATCATGCACTGATCACGTGGCTATCATGCACTGATCACGTGGCTATCATGCACTGATCGTGGCTGATCAGGCAATGATCACGTAGCTACCATGTACTGGTCACGTGACTGATCATGCACTGATCACGTGACTGATCATGCACTGATCACGTGGCTATCATGCTCTGCTCACGTGGCTGATCATGCAACGATCACGTAGCAACCATGTACTGGTCACGTGAACTGATCATGCACTGATCACGTGACTGATCATGCACTGATCACGTGGATCATGCACTGATCACGTGGCTGATCATGCACATGATCACGTGACTGATCATGCACTGATCACGTGGCTATCATGCACTGATCACGTGGCTGATCATGCACTGATCACGTGATATCATGCACTGATCACGTGGCTGATCACACACGATCACATGACTGATCATGCACTGATCACGTGGCTGATCATGCACTGATCACGTGGCTATCATGCACTGATCACGTGGCTGATCAGGCAATGATCACGTGAGCTACCGCTGGTCATGTCACGACTGATCATGCACTGATCACGTGACTGATCATGCACTGATCACGTGGCTGATCATGCACTGATCACGTGGCTGATCATGCACTGATCACGTAACTGATCATGCACTGATCACGTGACTGATCATGCACTGATCACGTGGCTATCATGCACTGATCACGTGGCTGATCATGCACTGATCACGTGGCTGATCATGCACTGATCACGTGGCTGATCATGCACTGATCACGTGACTGATCATGCACTGATCACGTGGCTGATCATGCACTGATCACGTGACTGATCATGCACTGATCACGTCTGATCATGCACTGATCACGTGGCTATCATGCACTGCTCACGTGGCTGATCATGCATGATCACGCAGCTACCATGTACTGGTCACATGACTGATCATGCACTGATCACGTGACTGATCATGCAGTGATCACGTGGCTATCATGCACTACTCACGTGGCTGATCATGCAATGATCATGTAGCTACCATGTACAGGTCACGTGAATGATCATACACCCATCAGGTGACTGATCATGCACTGATCACGTGGCTATCATGCACTGATCACGTGACTGATCATGCACTGTTCACGCCTATATCATGCACTGATCACATGACTGATCATGCACTGATCACGTGGATGATCATACACTAATCATGTGACAGATCATGCACTGATCACGTGGCTGATCATGCACTGATACGTGACTGAGCATGGACTGATCACATGACTATCATGCAGTGATCACGTGACTTAATGGCGCTGATCATGTGACTGATCATGCGCTGATCATGTTTGCTATCATACACTGATCATGTGCCTCTGGAGGCAATAAACAAAGAGCTGAGTAGGCACGAATCAAACAGTCAGCAGGCAATAATCATGGAACTCAGCTGTGAGGAATCATGCTGCTCAGCTGGCAATAATCAAGCAGCTGAGCAGGCAGGAATTACGCAGCACAGCTGGCAATTGTCAAGCAGATGACAGGCAGGAATCGTGCAGCTCAGCTGGCAATTGTCAAGCAGATGAGCAGACAGTAATCACGCAGCTCAGCAGGCCCTGATCACGTGACTGAGCATGCACTGTTCACGTGGCTGATCATACACTGATCACGTGATGATCATGCACTGATCACTTGGATATCATGCACTGATCACGTGGCTGATCATACACTGATCACGTGTCTGACATGCACTGATCACGTGGCTGATCATGCACTGATCACGTAACTGATCATGCACTGATCACGTGGCTATCATGCACTGATCACGTGGCTGATCATGCACTGATCACGTGGCTGATCATGCACTGTCACGTGACTATCATGCACTGATCACGTGGCATCATGCACTGATCACGTGGCTGATCATGCACTGATCACGTAACTCATGCACATCACGTGGCTATCATGCACTGATCACGTGGCTGATCATGCACTGATCACGTAGCTATCATGCACTGGTCACGTGACTGATCATACACCCATCAGGTGACTGATCATGCACTGATCACGTGGCTATCATGCACTGATCACGTGACTGATCATGCACTGATCACGTCTATATCATGCACTGATCACGTGACTGCCCATGCACTGATCACGTGGATGATCATACACTAATCTTGTGACAGATCATGCACTGATCACGTGGCTGATCATGCACTGATACCGTGACTGAGCATGGACTGATCACATGACTATCATGTAGTGATCACGTGACTTAATGGCGCTGATCATGTGACTGATCATGCGCTGATCATGTTTGCTATCATACACTGATCATGTGCCTCTGGAGGCAATAAACAAAGAGCTGAGTAGGCACGAATCAAACAGTCAGCAGGCAATAATCATGGAACTCAGGTGTGAGGAATCATGCTGCTCAGCTGGCAATAATCAAGCAGCTGAGCAGGCAGGAATTACGCAGCACAGCTGGCAATTGTCAAGCAGATGACAGGCAGGAATCGTGCAGCTCAGCTGGCAATTGTCAAGCAGATGAGCAGACAGTAATCACGCAGCTCAGCAGGCCCAGATCACGTGACTGAGCATGCACTGTTCACGTGGCTGATCATACACTGATCACGTGATGATCATGCACTGATCACTTGGATATCATGCACTGATCACGTGGCTGATCATACACTGTTCACGTGTCTGACCATGCACTGATCACGTGGCTGATCATACACTGCTCACGTAACTGATCATGCACTGATCACGTGGCTATCATGCACTGATCACGTGGCTGAACATGCACTGTTCACGTGGCTGATCACACACCTGTCACGTGACATATCATGCACTGATCACGTGGCACTCATGCACTGATCACGTGGCTGATCATACTCTGCTCACGTAACTCATGCACACATCACGTGGCTATCATGCACCGCTCACGTGGCTCGTCATGGAATGATCACGTAGCAACCATATACTGGTCACGTGACTGATCATGCAAAGATCACGAATGATCATGCACTGTTCACGTGACTGATCATGTACTGATCACGTGACTGATCATGCACTGATCACGTGGCTATCATGCTCTGCTCACGTGGCTGATCATGCAACGATCACGTAGCAACCATGTACTGGTCACGCGACTGATCATGCACTGATCACGTAATTGATCCTGCACTGATCACGTGGCTCATCATGCACTGATCACGTGGCTGATCACACATGTATCACGTGACTGATCATGCACTGATCCCGCGGCTCTCATGCACTGATCACGTGGCTGTCATGCACTGATCACGTGGATATCATGCACTGATCACGTGGCTGATCACACACGTATCACATGACTGATCATGCACTGATCACGTGGCTATCATGCACTGATCACGTGGCTATCATGCACTGATCACGTGGCTGATCATGCAATGATCACGTAGCTACCATGTACTGGTCACGTGACTGATCATGCACTGATCACGTAATTGATCATGCACTGATCATGTGGCTGATCATGCACTGATCACGTGGCTGATCATACACTGATCACATAACTGATCATGCACTGATCACGTGACTGATCATGCACTGATCACGTGGCTATCATGCACTGATCACGTGGCTGACATACACTGATCACGTGCCTGGTCATGCACTGATCACGTGGCTGATCATGCACTGATCACGTGACTGATCATGCACTGATCACGTCTGATCATGCACTGATCACGTGGCTATCATGCACTGCTCACGTGGCTGATCATGCCATGATCACGCAGCTACCATGTACTGGTCACATGACTGATCATGCACTGATCACGTGACTGATCATGCAGTGATCACGTGGCTATCATGAACTACTCACGTGGCTGATCATGCAATGATCATGTAGCTACCATGTACAGGTCACGTGAATGATCATACACCCATCAGGTGACTGATCATGCACTGATCACGTGGCTATCATGCACTGATCACGAGACTGATCATGCACTGTTCACGCCTATATCATGCACTGATCACATGACTGCCCGTGCACTGATCACGTGGATGATCATACACTAATCTTGTGACAGATCATGCACTGATCACGTGGCTGATCATGCACTGATACCGTGACTGAGCATGGACTGATCACATGACTATCATGTAGTGATCACGTGACTTAATGGCGCTGATCATGTGACTGATCATGCGCTGATCATGTTTGCTATCATACACTGATCATGTGCCTCTGGAGGCAATAAACAAAGAGCTGAGTAGGCACGAATCAAACAGTCAGCAGGCAATAATCATGGAACTCAGGTGTGAGGAATCATGCTGCTCAGCTGGCAATAATCAAGCAGCTGAGCAGGCAGGAATTACGCAGCACAGCTGGCAATTGTCAAGCAGATGACAGGCAGGAATCGTGCAGCTCAGCTGGCAATTGTCAAGCAGATGAGCAGACAGTAATCACGCAGCTCAGCAGGCCCAGATCACGTGACTGAGCATGCACTGTTCACGTGGCTGATCATACACTGATCACGTGATGATCATGCACTGATCACTTGGATATCATGCACTGATCACGTGGCTGATCATACACTGTTCACGTGTCTGACCATGCACTGATCACGTGGCTGATCATACACTGCTCACGTAACTGATCATGCACTGATCACGTGGCTATCATGCACTGATCACGTGGCTGAACATGCACTGTTCACGTGGCTGATCACACACCTGTCACGTGACATATCATGCACTGATCACGTGGCACTCATGCACTGATCACGTGGCTGATCATACTCTGCTCACGTAACTCATGCACACATCACGTGGCTATCATGCACTGCTCACGTGGCTCGTCATGGAATGATCACGTAGCAACCATATACTGGTCACGTGACTGATCATGCAAAGATCACGCAAATGATCATGCACTGTTCACGTGACTGATCATGTACTGATCACGTGACTGATCATGCACTGATCACGTGGCTATCATGCTCTGCTCACGTGGCTGATCATGCAACGATCACGTAGCAACCATGTACTGGTCACGTGACTGATCATGCACTGATCACGTAATTGATCATGCACTGATCACGTGGCTCATCATGCACTGATCACGTGGCTGATCACACATGTATCACGCGACTGATCATGCACTGATCCCGCGGCTCTCATGCACTGATCACGTGGCTGTCATGCACTGATCACGTGGATATCATGCACTGATCACGTGGCTGATCACACACGATCACATGACTGATCATGCACTGATCACGTGGCTATCATGCACTGATCACGTGGCTATCATGCACTGATCACGTGGCTGATCATGCAATGATCACGTAGCTACCATGCACTGGTCACGTGACTGATCATGCACTGATCACGTAATTGATCATGCACTGATCACGTGGCTATCATGCACTGATCACGTGGCTGATCATGCACTGATCACGTAGCAACCATGCACTGATCACGTGACTGATCATGCACTGATCACGCAACTGATCATGCACTGATCACGTGGCTGATCATGCACTGATCACGTGGCTGATCACACTGATCACGTGACTGATCATGCACTGATCACGTGGCTATCATGCACTGATCACGTGGCTGATCATGCACTGATCACGTGGCTATCATGCACTGATCACGTGGCTGATCACACACGATCATGACTGATCATGCACTGATCACGTGGCTATCATGCACTGATCACGTGGCTATCATGCACTGATCACGTGGCTGATCAGGCAATGATCACGAGCTACCATGTACTGGTCACGTGACTGATCATGCACTGATCACGTAACTGATCATGCACTGATCACGTGGCTGATCATGCACTGATCACGTGGCTGATCATGCACTGATCACGTAACTGATCATGCACTGATCACGTGACTGATCATGCACTGATCACGTGGCTATCATGCACTGATCACGTGGCTGATCATGCACTGATCACGTGACTGATCATGCACTGATCACGTGGCTGATCATGCACTGATCACGTGACTGATCATGCACTGATCACGTGGCTGATCATGCACTGATCACGTGACTGATCATGCACTGATCACGTGACTGATCATGCACTGATCACGTGGCTATCATGCACTGCTCACGTGGCTGATCATGCCATGATCACGCAGCTACCATGTACTGGTCACATGACTGATCATGCACTGATCACGTGACTGATCATGCAGTGATCACGTGGCTATCATGCACTACTCACGTGGCTGATCATGCAATGATCATGTAGCTACCATGTACAGGTCACGTGAATGATCATACACCCATCAGGTGACTGATCATGCACTGATCACGTGGCTATCATGCACTGATCACGTGACTGATCATGCACTGATCACGTCTATATCATGCACTGATCACATGACTGCCCATGCACTGATCACGTGGATGATCATACACTAATCATGTGACAGATCATGCACTGATCACGTGGCTGATCATGCACTGATACCGTGACTGAGCATGGACTGATCACATGACTATCATGCAGTGATCACGTGACTTAATGGCGCTGATCATGTGACTGATCATGCGCTGATCATGTTTGCTATCATACACTGATCATGTGCCTCTGGAGGCAATAAACAAAGAGCTGAGTAGGCACGAATCAAACAGTCAGCAGGCAATAATCATGGAACTCAGGTGTGAGGAATCATGCTGCTCAGCTGGCAATAATCAAGCAGCTGAGCAGGCAGGAATTACGCAGCACAGCTGGCAATTGTCAAGCAGATGACAGGCAGGAATCGTGCAGCTCAGCTGGCAATTGTCAAGCAGATGAGCAGACAGTAATCACGCAGCTCAGCAGGCCCTGATCACGTGACTGAGCATGCACTGTTCACGTGGCTGATCATACACTGATCACGTGATGATCATGCACTGATCACTTGGATATCATGCACTGATCACGTGGCTGATCATACACTGTTCACGTGTCTGACCATGCACTGATCACGTGGCTGATCATACACTGCTCACGTAACTGATCATGCACTGATCACGTGGCTATCATGCACTGATCACGTGGCTGATCATGCACTGTTCACGTGGCTGATCACACACCTGTCACGTGACATATCATGCACTGATCACGTGGCATCATGCACTGATCACGTGGCTGATCATACTGCTCACGTAACTCATGCACACATCACGTGGCTATCATGCACTGCTCACGTGGCTGTCATGCACTGATCACGTGGATATCATGCACTGATCACGTGGCTGACATACACTGATCACGTGACTGATCATGCACTGATCACGTGGCTGATCATGCACTGATCACGTGCTATCATGCACTGATCACGTGGCTGATCATGCACTGATCACGAATTGATCATGCACTGATCACGTGGCTGATCATGCACTGATCACGTGGCTGATCATGCACTGATCACGTAACTGATCATGCACTGATCACGTGACTGATCATGCACTGATCACGTGGCTATCATGCACTGATCACGTGGCTGACATACACTGATCACGTGCCTGATCATGCACTGATCACGTGGCTGATCATGCACTGATCACGTGACTGATCATGCACTGATCACGTGACTGATCATGCACTGATCACGTGGCTATCATGCACTGCTCACGTGGCTGATCATGATCACGCAGCTACCATGTACTGGTCACATGACTGATCATGCACTGATCACGTGACTGATCATGCAGTGATCACGTGGCTATCATGCACTACTCACGTGGCTGATCATGCAATGATCATGTAGCTACCATGCACAGGTCACGTGAATGATCATACACCCATCACGTGACTGATCATGCACTGATCACGTGGCTATCATGCACTGATCACGAGACTGATCATGCACTGTTCACGCCTATATCATGCACTGATCACATGACTGCCCGCACTGATCACGTGGATGATCATACACTCATCTTGTGACAGATCATGCACTGATCACGTGGCTGATCATGCACTGATACCGTGACTGAGCATGGACTGATCACATGACTATCATGTAGTGATCACGTGACTTAATGGCGCTGATCATGTGACTGATCATGCGCTGATCATGTTTGCTATCATACACTGATCATGTGCCTCTGGAGGCAATAAACAAAGAGCTGAGTAGGCACGAATCAAACAGTCAGCAGGCAATAATCATGGAACTCAGGTGTGAGGAATCATGCTGCTCAGCTGGCATAATCAAGCAGCTGAGCAGGCAGGAATCGTGCAGCTCAGCTGGCAATTGTCAAGCAGATGAGCAGACAGTAATCACGCAGCTCAGCAGGCCCAGATCACGTGACTGAGCATGCACTGTTCACGTGGCTGATCATACACTGATCACGTGATGATCATGCACTGATCACGTGGATATCATGCACTGATCACGTGGCTGATCATACACTGTTCACGTGGCTGATCATGCACTGATCACGTGCTTGATCATACACTGCTCACGTAACTGATCATGCACTGATCACGTGGCTATCATGCACTGATCACGCCGCTGAACATGCACTGTCCACGTGGCTGATCACACACCTGTCACGTGACATATCATGCACTGATCACATGGCACTCATGCACTGATCACGTGGCTGATCATACTCTGCTCACGTAACTCATGCACACATCACGTGGCTATCATGCACTGCTCACGTGGCTCGTCATGGAATGATCACGTAGCAACCATATACTGATCACGTGACTGATCATGCAAAGATCACGTAAATGATCATGCACTGTTCACGTGACTGATCATGCACTGATCACGTGACTGATCATGCACTGATCACGTGGCTATCATGCACTGATCACGTGGCTGATCATGCAACGATCACGTAGCAACCATGTACTGGTCACGTGACTGATCATGCACTGATCACGTAATTGATCATGCACTGATCACGTGGCTCATCATGCACTGATCACGTGGCTGATCACACATGTATCACGTGACTGATCATGCACTGATCACGTGGCTATCATGCACTGATCACGTGGCTGTCATGCACTGATCACGTGGATATCATGCACTGATCACGTGGCTGATCACACATGTATCACATGACTGATCATGCACTGATCACGTGGCTATCATGCACTGATCACGTGGCTATCATGCACTGATCACGTGGCTGATCATGCAATGATCACGTAGCTATCATGTACTGGTCACGTGACTGATCATGCACTGATCACGTAATTGATCATGCACTGATCACGTGGCTGATCATGCACTGATCACGTGGCTGATCATGCACTGATCACGTAACTGATCATGCACTGATCACGTGACTGATCATGCACTGATCACGTGCCTGATCATGCACTGATCACGTGGCTGATCATGCACTGATCACGTGACTGATCATGCACTGATCACGTGTCTGATCATGCACTGATCACGTGGCTATCATGCACTGATCACGTGGCTGATCATGCCATGATCACGCAGCTACCATGTACTGGTCACATGACTGATCATGCACTGATCACGTGACTGATCATGCAGTGATCACGTGGCTATCATGAACTATCACGTGGCTGATCATGCAATGATCATGTAGCTACCATGTACAGGTCACGTGAATGATCATACACCCATCAGGTGACTGATCATGCACTGATCACGTGGCTATCATGCACTGATCACGAGACTGATCATGCACTGATCACGTCTATATCATGCACTGATCACATGACTGCCCATGCACTGATCACGTGGATGATCATACACTAATCTTGTGACAGATCATGCACTGATCACGTGGCTGATCATGCACTGATACCGTGACTGAGCATGGACTGATCACATGACTATCATGTAGTGATCACGTGACTTAATGGCGCTGATCATGTGACTGATCATGCGCTGATCATGTTTGCTATCATACACTGATCATGTGCCTCTGGAGGCAATAAACAAAGAGCTGAGTAGGCACGAATCAAACAGTCAGCAGGCAATAATCATGGAACTCAGGTGTGAGGAATCATGCTGCTCAGCTGGCAATAATCAAGCAGCTGAGCAGGCAGGAATTATGCAGCACAGCTGGCAATTGTCAAGCAGATGACAGGCAGGAATCGTGCAGCTCAGCTGGCAATTGTCAAGCAGATGAGCAGACAGTAATCACGCAGCTCAGCAGGCCCAGATCACGTGACTGAGCATGCACTGTTCACGTGGCTGATCATACACTGATCACGTGATGATCATGCACTGATCACGTGGATATCATGCACTGATCACGTGGCTGATCATACACTGTATCACGTGACTGATCATGCACTGATCACGTGGCTGATCATGCACTGATCACGTGGCTATCATGCACTGATCACGTGGCTGATCATGCACTGATCACGTAGCTACCATGCACTGGTCACGTGGCTGATCACACACTGATCACGTAATTGATCATGCACTGATCACGTGGCTGATCATGCACTGATCACGTGGCTGATCATGCACTGATCACGTAACTGATCATGCACTGATCACGTGACTGATCATGCACTGATCACGTGGCTATCATGCACTGATCACGTGGCTGGACATGCACTGATCACGTGACTGATCATGCACTGATCACGTGGCTGATCATGCACTGATCACGTGACTGATCATGCACTGATCACGTGACTGATCATGCACTGATCACGCGGGTGATCATGCACTGATCACGTGGCTGATCATGCACTGATCACGTGGCTATCATGCACTGATCACGTGGCTGATCATGCCATGATCACGTAGCTACCATGCACTGATCACGTGACTGATCATGCACTGATCACGTGACTGATCATGCACTGATCACGTCTATATCATGCACTGATCACATGACTGCCCATGCACTGATCACGCGGATGATCATACACTAATCATGTGACAGATCATGCACTGATCACGTGGCTGATCATGCACTGATACCGTGACTGAGCATGGACTGATCACATGACTATCATGTAGTGATCACGTGACTTAATGGCACTGATCATGTGACTGATCATG
Organism: Bos javanicus; assembly: GCF_032452875.1. Taxonomy (NCBI): domain Eukaryota; kingdom Metazoa; phylum Chordata; class Mammalia; order Artiodactyla; family Bovidae; genus Bos; species Bos javanicus. Next base: position 545,436 of record NW_026893605.1, on the reverse strand, counting down.
CGCTGATCATGTTTGCTATCATACACTGATCATGTGCCTCTGGAGGCAATAAACAAAGAGCTGAGTAGGCACGAATCAAACAGTCAGCAGGCAATAATCATGGAACTCATGTGAGGAATCATGCTGCTCAGCTGGCAATAATCAAGCAGCTGAGCAGGCAGGAATTACGCAGCACAGCTGGCAATTGTCAAGCAGATGACAGGCAGGAATCGTGCAGCTCAGCTGGCAATTGTCAAGCAGATGAGCATGCAGTAATCACGCAGCTCAGCAGGCCCAGATCACGTGACTGAGCATGCACTGTTCACGTGGCTGATCATACACTGATCACGTGATGATCATGCACTGATCACTTGGATATCATGCACTGATCACGTGGCTGATCATGCACTGTTCACGTGTCTGACCATGCACTGATCACGTGGCTGATCATACACTGCTCACGTAACTGATCATGCACTGATCACGTGGCTATCATGCACTGATCACGTGGCTGATCATGCACTGATCACGTGGCTGATCACACACCTGTCACGTGACATATCATGCACTGATCACGTGGCACTCATGCACTGATCACGTGGCTGATCATACACTGATCACGTAACTCATGCACACATCACGTGGCTATCATGCACTGATCACGTGGCTCGTCATGCACTGATCACGTGGCTACCATATACTGATCACGTGACTGATCATGCACTGATCACGTAAATGATCATGCACTGTTCACGTGACTGATCATGTACTGATCACGTGACTGATCATGCACTGATCACGTGACTATCATGCACTGCTCACGTGGCTGATCATGCAACGATCACGTAGCAACCATGTACTGGTCACGTGACTGATCATGCACTGATCACGTAATTGATCATGCACTGATCACGTGGCTCATCATGCACTGATCACGTGGCTGATCACACATGTATCACGTGACTGATCATGCACTGATCACGTGGCTATCATGCACTGATCACGTGGCTGATCATGCACTGATCACGTGGATATCATGCACTGATCACGTGGCTGATCACACACGTATCACGTGACTGATCATGCACTGATCACGTGGCTATCATGCACTGATCACGTGGCTATCATGCACTGATCACGTGGCTGATCATGCAATGATCACGTAGCTACCATGCACTGATCACGTGACTGATCATGCACTGATCACGTGACTGATCATGCACTGATCACGTGGCTATCATGCACTGATCACGTGGCTGATCATGCACTGATCACGTAGCTACCATGCACTGATCACGTGACTGATCATGCACTGATCACGTGACTGATCATGCACTGATCACGTGGCTGATCATGCACTGATCACGTGGCTGATCACACATGATCACGTGACTGATCATGCACTGATCACGTGGCTCATGCACTGATCACGTGGCTGATCATGCACTGATCACGTGGCAACCATGCACTGATCACGTGGCTGATCATGCACTGATCACGTGACTGATCATGCACTGATCACGTGGCTATCATGCACTGATCACGTGGCTATCATGCACTGATCACGTGGCTGATCATGCACTGATCACGTGCTACCATGCACTGATCACGTGACTGATCATGCACTGATCACGTGGCTGATCATGCACTGATCACGTGGCTGATCATGCACTGATCACGTGGCTGATCATGCACTGATCACGTGGCTGATCATGCACTGATCACGTGGCTGATCATGCACTGATCACGTGGCTATCATGCACTGATCACGTGGCTGATCATGCACTGATCACGTGGCTGATCATGCACTGATCACGTGGCTGATCATGCACTGATCACGTGACTGATCATGCACTGATCACGTGACTGATCATGCACTGATCACGTGACTGATCATGCACTGATCACGTGGCTGATCATGCACTGATCACGTGGCTATCATGCACTGCTCACGTGGCTGATCATGCCATGATCACGCAGCTACCATGTACTGGTCACATGACTGATCATGCACTGATCACGTGACTGATCATGCACTGATCACGTGGCTATCATGCACTACTCACGTGGCTGATCATGCAATGATCATGTAGCTACCATGTACAGGTCACGTGAATGATCATACACCCATCAGGTGACTGATCATGCACTGATCACGTGGCTATCATGCACTGATCACGTGACTGATCATGCACTGTTCACGCCTATATCATGCACTGATCACATGACTGCCCATGCACTGATCACGTGGATGATCATACACTAATCTTGTGACTGATCATGCACTGATCACGTGGCTGATCATGCACTGATACCGTGACTGAGCATGGACTGATCACATGACTATCATGTAGTGATCACGTGACTTAATGGCGCTGATCATGTGACTGATCATGCGCTGATCATGTTTGCTATCATACACTGATCATGTGCCTCTGGAGGCAATAAACAAAGAGCTGAGTAGGCACGAATCAAACAGTCAGCAGGCAATAATCATGGAACTCAGGTGTGAGGAATCATGCTGCTCAGCTGGCAATAATCAAGCAGCTGAGCAGGCAGGAATTACGCAGCACAGCTGGCAATTGTCAAGCAGATGACAGGCAGGAATCGTGCAGCTCAGCTGGCAATTGTCAAGCAGATGAGCAGACAGTAATCACGCAGCTCAGCAGGCCCTGATCACGTGACTGAGCATGCACTGTTCACGTGGCTGATCATACACTGATCACGTGATGATCATGTACTGATCACTTGGATATCATGCACTGATCACGTGGCTGATCACACACTGTTCACGTGTCTGACCATGCACTGATCACGTGGCTGATCATACACTGCTCACGTAACTGATCATGCACTGATCACGTGGCTATCATGCACTGATCACGTGGCTGAACATGCACTGATCACGTGGCTGATCACACACCTGTCACGTGACATATCATGCACTGATCACGTGGCACTCATGCACTGATCACGTGGCTGATCATACACTGATCACGTAACTCATGCACACATCACGTGGCTATCATGCACTGCTCACGTGGCTGTCATGGAATGATCACGTAGCAACCATATACTGATCACGTGACTGATCATGCACTGATCACGTAAATGATCATGCACTGATCACGTGACTGATCATGCACTGATCACGTGACTGATCATGCACTGATCACGTGGCTATCATGCACTGATCACGTGGCTGATCATGCAATGATCACGTAGCAACCATGTACTGGTCACGTGACTGATCATGCACTGATCACGTAATTGATCATGCACTGATCACGTGGCTGATCATGCACTGATCACGTGGCTGATCACACATGTATCACGTGACTGATCATGCACTGATCACGTGGCTATCATGCACTGATCACGTGGCTGTCATGCACTGATCACGTGGATATCATGCACTGATCACGTGGCTGATCATGCACGTATCACATGACTGATCATGCACTGATCACGTGGCTATCATGCACTGATCACGTGGCTATCATGCACTGATCACGTGGCTGATCATGCAATGATCACGTAGCTATCATGCACTGATCACGTGACTGATCATGCACTGATCACGTGACTGATCATGCACTGATCACGTGGCTATCATGCACTGATCACGTGGCTGATCATGCACTGATCACGTAGCAACCATGCACTGGTCACGTGACTGATCATGCACTGATCACGTAATTGATCATGCACTGATCACGTGGCTGATCATGCACTGATCACGTGGCTGATCACACATGATCACGTGACTGATCATGCACTGATCACGTGGCTATCATGCACTGATCACGTGGCTGATCATGCACTGATCACGTGGATATCATGCACTGATCACGTGGCTGATCACACACGTATCATGACTGATCATGCACTGATCACGTGGCTATCATGCACTGATCACGTGGCTATCATGCACTGATCACGTGGCTGATCATGCAATGATCACGTAGCTGTATGTACTGATCACGTGACTGATCATGCACTGATCACGTAATTGATCATGCACTGATCACGTGGCTGATCATGCACTGATCACGTGGCTGATCATGCACTGATCACGTGACTGATCATGCACTGATCACGTGACTGATCATGCACTGATCACGTGGCTATCATGCACTGATCACGTGGCTGATCATACACTGATCACGTGACTGATCATGCACTGATCACGTGGCTGATCATGCACTGATCACGTGACTGATCATGCACTGATCACGTGGCTGATCATGCACTGATCACGTGACTGATCATGCACTGATCACGTGACTGATCATGCACTGATCACGTGGCTATCATGCACTGCTCACGTGGCTGATCATGCCATGATCACGCAGCTACCATGTACTGGTCACATGACTGATCATGCACTGATCACGTGACTGATCATGCAGTGATCACGTGGCTATCATGCACTACTCACGTGGCTGATCATGCAATGATCATGTAGCTACCATGTACAGGTCACGTGAATGATCATACACCCATCAGGTGACTGATCATGCACTGATCACGTGGCTATCATGCACTGATCACGAGACTGATCATGCACTGATCACGTCTATATCATGCACTGATCACATGACTGCCCATGCACTGATCACGTGGATGATCATACACTAATCATGTGACAGATCATGCACTGATCACGTGGCTGATCATGCACTGATACCGTGACTGAGCATGGACTGATCACATGACTATCATGTAGTGATCACGTGACTTAATGGCGCTGATCATGTGACTGATCATGCGCTGATCATGTTTGCTATCATACACTGATCATGTGCCTCTGGAGGCAATAAACAAAGAGCTGAGTAGGCACGAATCAAACAGTCAGCAGGCAATAATCATGGAACTCAGGTGTGAGGAATCATGCTGCTCAGCTGGCAATAATCAAGCAGCTGAGCAGGCAGGAATTACGCAGCACAGCTGGCAATTGTCAAGCAGATGACAGGCAGGAATCGTGCAGCTCAGCTGGCAATTGTCAAGCAGATGAGCAGACAGTAATCACGCAGCTCAGCAGGCCCAGATCACGTGACTGAGCATGCACTGTTCACGTGGCTGATCATACACTGATCACGTGATGATCATGCACTGATCACTTGGATATCATGCACTGATCACGTGGCTGATCATACACTGTTCACGTGTCTGACCATGCACTGATCACGTGGCTGATCATACACTGCTCACGTAACTGATCATGCACTGATCACGTGGCTATCATGCACTGATCACGTGGCTGAACATGCACTGTTCACGTGGCTGATCACACACCTGTCACGTGACATATCATGCACTGATCACGTGGCACTCATGCACTGATCACGTGGCTGATCATACTCTGCTCACGTAACTCATGCACACATCACGTGGCTATCATGCACTGCTCACGTGGCTCGTCATGGAATGATCACGTAGCAACCATATACTGGTCACGTGACTGATCATGCAAAGATCACGTAAATGATCATGCACTGTTCACGTGACTGATCATGTACTGATCACGTGACTGATCATGCACTGATCACGTGGCTATCATGCTCTGCTCACGTGGCTGATCATGCAACGATCACGTAGCAACCATGTACTGGTCACGTGACTGATCATGCACTGATCACGTAATTGATCCTGCACTGATCACGTGGCTCATCATGCACTGATCACGTGGCTGATCACACATGTATCACGTGACTGATCATGCACTGATCCCGTGGCTCTCATGCACTGATCACGTGGCTGTCATGCACTGATCACGTGGATATCATGCACTGATCACGTGGCTGATCACACACGTATCACATGACTGATCATGCACTGATCACGTGGCTATCATGCACTGATCACGTGGCTGATCATGCAATGATCACGTAGCTACCATGTACTGGTCACGTGACTGATCATGCACTGATCACGTAACTGATCATGCACTGATCACGTGGCTGATCATGCACTGATCACGTGGCTGATCATGCACTGATCACGTGGCTATCATGCACTGATCACGTGGCTGATCATGCACTGATCACGTGGCTGATCATGCACTGATCACGTGGCTGATCATGCACTGATCACGTGACTGATCATGCACTGATCACGTGGCTGATCATGCACTGATCACGTGACTGATCATGCACTGATCACGTGACTGATCATGCACTGATCACGTGGCTATCATGCACTGATCACGTGGCTGATCATGCCATGATCACGCAGCTACCATGTACTGGTCACATGACTGATCATGCACTGATCACGTGACTGATCATGCACTGATCACGTGGCTATCATGCACTACTCACGTGGCTGATCATGCAATGATCATGTAGCTACCATGTACAGGTCACGTGAATGATCATACACCCATCAGGTGACTGATCATGCACTGATCACGTGGCTATCATGCACTGATCACGAGACTGATCATGCACTGATCACGTCTATATCATGCACTGATCACATGACTGCCCATGCACTGATCACGTGGATGATCATACACTAATCTTGTGACAGATCATGCACTGATCACGTGGCTGATCATGCACTGATACCGTGACTGAGCATGGACTGATCACATGACTATCATGTAGTGATCACGTGACTTAATGGCGCTGATCATGTGACTGATCATGCGCTGATCATGTTTGCTATCATACACTGATCATGTGCCTCTGGAGGCAATAAACAAAGAGCTGAGTAGGCACGAATCAAACAGTCAGCAGGCAATAATCATGGAACTCAGGTGTGAGGAATCATGCTGCTCAGCTGGCAATAATCAAGCAGCTGAGCAGGCAGGAATTACGCAGCACAGCTGGCAATTGTCAAGCAGATGACAGGCAGGAATCGTGCAGCTCAGCTGGCAATTGTCAAGCAGATGAGCAGACAGTAATCACGCAGCTCAGCAGGCCCTGATCACGTGACTGAGCATGCACTGTTCACGTGGCTGATCATACACTGATCACGTGATGATCATGCACTGATCACGTGGCTATCATGCACTGATCACGTGGCTGATCATGCACTGATCACGTGGCTGATCATGCACTGATCACGTGGCTATCATGCACTGATCACGTGACTGATCATGCACTGATCACGTGGCTGATCATGCACTGATCACGTGGCTGATCATGCACTGATCACGTGGCTGATCATGCACTGATCACGTGGCTATCATGCACTGATCACGTGGCTGATCATGCACTGATCACGTGGCTGATCATGCACTGATCACGTGGCTGATCATGCACTGATCACGTGACTGATCATGCACTGATCACGTGGCTGATCATGCACTGATCACGTGACTGATCATGCACTGATCACGTGACTGATCATGCACTGATCACGTGGCTATCATGCACTGCTCACGTGGCTGATCATGCCATGATCACGCAGCTACCATGTACTGGTCACATGACTGATCATGCACTGATCACGTGACTGATCATGCACTGATCACGTGGCTATCATGCACTACTCACGTGGCTGATCATGCAATGATCATGTAGCTACCATGTACAGGTCACGTGAATGATCATACACCCATCAGGTGACTGATCATGCACTGATCACGTGGCTATCATGCACTGATCACGTGACTGATCATGCACTGATCACGTCTATATCATGCACTGATCACATGACTGCCCATGCACTGATCACGTGGATGATCATACACTAATCATGTGACAGATCATGCACTGATCACGTGGCTGATCATGCACTGATACCGTGACTGAGCATGGACTGATCACATGACTATCATGTAGTGATCACGTGACTTAATGGCGCTGATCATGTGACTGATCATGCACTGATCATGTTTGCTATCATACACTGATCATGTGCCTCTGGAGGCAATAAACAAAGAGCTGAGTAGGCACGAATCAAACAGTCAGCAGGCAATAATCATGGAACTCAGGTGTGAGGAATCATGCTGCTCAGCTGGCAATAATCAAGCAGCTGAGCAGGCAGGAATTACGCAGCACAGCTGGCAATTGTCAAGCAGATGACAGGCAGGAATCGTGCAGCTCAGCTGGCAATTGTCAAGCAGATGAGCAGACAGTAATCACGCAGCTCAGCAGGCCCAGATCACGTGACTGAGCATGCACTGTTCACGTGGCTGATCATACACTGATCACGTGATGATCATGCACTGATCACTTGGATATCATGCACTGATCACGTGGCTGATCATACACTGTTCACGTGTCTGACCATGCACTGATCACGTGGCTGATCATACACTGCTCACGTAACTGATCATGCACTGATCACGTGGCTATCATGCACTGATCACGTGGCTGATCATGCACTGATCACGTGGCTGATCACACACCTGTCACGTGACATATCATGCACTGATCACGTGGCACTCATGCACTGATCACGTGGCTGATCATACACTGATCACGTAACTCATGCACACATCACGTGGCTGATCATGCACTGATCACGTGGCTGATCATGCACTGATCACGTGACTGATCATGCACTGATCACGTGGCTGATCATGCACTGATCACGTGACTGATCATGCACTGATCACGTGACTGATCATGCACTGATCACGTGGCTATCATGCACTGCTCACGTGGCTGATCATGCATGATCACGCAGCTACCATGTACTGGTCACATGACTGATCATGCACTGATCACGTGACTGATCATGCACTGATCACGTGGCTATCATGCACTATCACGTGGCTGATCATGCAATGATCATGTAGCTACCATGTACTGGTCACGTGACTGATCATACACTGATCACGTGACTGATCATGCACTGATCACGTGGCTATCATGCACTGATCACATGACTGATCATGCACTGATCACGTGGATGATCATACACTGATCACGTGACTGATCATGCACTGATCACGTGGCTGATCATGCACTGATCCGTGACTGATCATGGACTGATCACATGACTATCATGTACTGATCACGTGACTTAATGGCACTGATCATGTGACTGATCATGCACTGATCATGTTTGCTATCATACACTGATCATGTGCCTCTGGAGGCAATAAACAAAGAGCTGAGTAGGCACGAATCAAACAGTCAGCAGGCAATAATCATGGAACTCAGGTGTGAGGAATCATGCTGCTCAGCTGGCAATAATCAAGCAGCTGAGCAGGCAGGAATTACGCAGCACAGCTGGCAATTGTCAAGCAGATGACAGGCAGGAATCGTGCAGCTCAGCTGGCAATTGTCAAGCAGATGACAGAAGGAATCATGCAGCTCAGCTGGCAATTGATCACGCAGATGAGCAGACAGTGATCACACAGCTCATCATGCACTGATCACGTGACTGATCATGCACTGATCACGTGGCTGATCATGCACTGATCACGTGACTGATCATGCACTGATCACGTGGCTATCATGCACTGATCACGTGGCTATCATGCACTGATCACGTGGCTGATCATGCACTGATCACGTACCATGCACTGATCACGTGACTGATCATGCACTGATCACGTGGCTGATCATGCACTGATCACGTGGCTGATCATGCACTGATCACGTGGCTGATCATGCACTGATCACGTGGCTATCATGCACTGATCACGTGGCTGACATGCACTGATCACGTGCCTGATCATGCACTGATCACGTGGCTGATCATGCACTGATCACGTGACTGATCATGCACTGATCACGTGACTGATCATGCACTGATCACGTGGCTATCATGCACTGCTCACGTGGCTGATCATGCCATGATCACGCAGCTACCATGTACTGGTCACATGACTGATCATGCACTGATCACGTGACTGATCATGCAGTGATCACGTGGCTATCATGCACTACTCACGTGGCTGATCATGCAATGATCATGTAGCTACCATGTACAGGTCACGTGAATGATCATACACCCATCAGGTGACTGATCATGCACTGATCACGTGGCTATCATGCACTGATCACGAGACTGATCATGCACTGATCACGTCTATATCATGCACTGATCACATGACTGCCCATGCACTGATCACGTGGATGATCATACACTAATCTTGTGACAGATCATGCACTGATCACGTGGCTGATCATGCACTGATACCGTGACTGAGCATGGACTGATCACATGACTATCATGTAGTGATCACGTGACTTAATGGCGCTGATCATGTGACTGATCATGCGCTGATCATGTTTGCTATCATACACTGATCATGTGCCTCTGGAGGCAATAAACAAAGAGCTGAGTAGGCACGAATCAAACAGTCAGCAGGCAATAATCATGGAACTCAGGTGTGAGGAATCATGCTGCTCAGCTGGCAATAATCAAGCAGCTGAGCAGGCAGGAATTACGCAGCACAGCTGGCAATTGTCAAGCAGATGACAGGCAGGAATCGTGCAGCTCAGCTGGCAATTGTCAAGCAGATGAGCAGACAGTAATCACGCAGCTCAGCAGGCCCAGATCACGTGACTGAGCATGCACTGTTCACGTGGCTGATCATACACTGATCACGTGATGATCATGCACTGATCACTTGGATATCATGCACTGATCACGTGGCTGATCATACACTGTTCACGTGTCTGACCATGCACTGATCACGTGGCTGATCATACACTGCTCACGTAACTGATCATGCACTGATCACGTGGCTATCATGCACTGATCACGTGGCTGAACATGCACTGTTCACGTGGCTGATCACACACCTGTCACGTGACATATCATGCACTGATCACGTGGCACTCATGCACTGATCACGTGGCTGATCATACTCTGCTCACGTAACTCATGCACACATCACGTGGCTATCATGCACTGCTCACGTGGCTCGTCATGGAATGATCACGTAGCAACCATATACTGGTCACGTGACTGATCATGCACAGATCACGTAAATGATCATGCACTGTTCACGTGACTGATCATGTACTGATCACGTGACTGATCATGCACTGATCACGTGGCTATCATGCTCTGCTCACGTGGCTGATCATGCAACGATCACGTAGCAACCATGTACTGGTCACGTGACTGATCATGCACTGATCACGTAATTGATCCTGCACTGATCACGTGGCTCATCATGCACTGATCACGTGGCTGATCACACATGTATCACGTGACTGATCATGCACTGATCACGTGGCTCTCATGCACTGATCACGTGGCTGTCATGCACTGATCACGTGGATATCATGCACTGATCACGTGGCTGATCACACACGTATCACATGACTGATCATGCACTGATCACGTGGCTATCATGCACTGATCACGTGGCTATCATGCACTGATCACGTGGCTGATCATGCAATGATCACGTAGCTACCATGTACTGGTCACGTGACTGATCATGCACTGATCACGTAATTGATCATGCACTGATCACGTGGCTGATCATGCACTGATCACGTGGCTGATCATACACTGATCACGTAACTGATCATGCACTGATCACGTGACTGATCATGCACTGATCACGTGGCTATCATGCACTGATCACGTGGCTGATCATGCACTGATCACGTGCCTGATCATGCACTGATCACGTGGCTGATCATGCACTGATCACGTGACTGATCATGCACTGATCACGTGGCTGATCATGCACTGATCACGTGACTGATCATGCACTGATCACGTGACTGATCATGCACTGATCACGTGACTGATCATGCACTGATCACGTGGCTGATCATGCACTGATCACGTGACTGATCATGCACTGATCACGTGACTGATCATGCACTGATCACGTGGCTATCATGCACTGATCACGTGGCTGATCATGCACTGATCACGTGGCTATCATGCACTGATCACGTGGCTGATCATGCACTGATCACGTGGCTGATCATGCACTGATCACGTGACTATCATGCACTGATCACGTGGCACTCATGCACTGATCACGTGGCTGATCATACACTGATCACGTGACTCATGCACTGATCACGTGGCTATCATGCACTGATCACGTGGCTGATCATGCACTGATCACGTAGCTATCATGCACTGATCACGTGACTGATCATGCACTGATCACGTGACTGATCATGCACTGATCACGTGACTGATCATGCACTGATCACGTGGCTATCATGCACTGATCACGTGGCTGATCATGCACTGATCACGTAGCAATCATGCACTGATCACGTGACTGATCATGCACTGATCACGTAATTGATCATGCACTGATCACGTGGCTGATCATGCACTGATCACGTGGCTGATCATGCACTGATCACGTGACTGATCATGCACTGATCACGTGACTGATCATGCACTGATCACGTGGCTGATCATGCACTGATCACGTGGCTGATCATGCACTGATCACGTGACTGATCATGCACTGATCACGTGACTGATCATGCACTGATCACGTGGCTATCATGCACTGATCACGTGGCTGATCATGCATGATCACGTAGCTATCATGTACTGATCACGTGACTGATCATGCACTGATCACGTAATTGATCATGCACTGATCACGTGGCTGATCATGCACTGATCACGTGGCTGATCATACACTGATCACGTAACTGATCATGCACTGATCACGTGGCTATCATGCACTGATCACGTGGCTGATCATGCACTGATCACGTGGCTGATCACACACTGTCACGTGACATATCATGCACTGATCACGTGGCACTCATGCACTGATCACGTGGCTGATCATACTCTGATCACGTAACTCATGCACATCACGTGGCTATCATGCACTGCTCACGTGGCTGTCATGCAATGATCACGTAGCAACCATATACTGGTCACGTGACTGATCATGCACTGATCACGTAAATGATCATGCACTGTTCACGTGACTGATCATGCACTGATCACGTGACTGATCATGCACTGATCACGTGGCTATCATGCACTGCTCACGTGGCTGATCATGCACGATCACGTAGCAACCATGTACTGGTCACGTGACTGATCATGCACTGATCACGTAATTGATCATGCACTGATCACGTGGCTCATCATGCACTGATCACGTGGCTGATCACACATGTATCACGTGACTGATCATGCACTGATCACGTGGCTCTCATGCACTGATCACGTGGCTGTCATGCACTGATCACGTGGATATCATGCACTGATCACGTGGCTGATCACACACGTATCACATGACTGATCATGCACTGATCACGTGGCTATCATGCACTGATCACGTGGCTATCATGCACTGATCACGTGGCTGATCATGCAATGATCACGTAGCTACCATGTACTGGTCACGTGACTGATCATGCACTGATCACGTAATTGATCATGCACTGATCACGTGGCTGATCATGCACTGATCACGTGGCTGATCATGCACTGATCACGTAACTGATCATGCACTGATCACGTGACTGATCATGCACTGATCACGTGGCTATCATGCACTGATCACGTGGCTGACATACACTGATCACGTGCCTGATCATGCACTGATCACGTGGCTGATCATGCACTGATCACGTGACTGATCATGCACTGATCACGTGTCTGATCATGCACTGATCACGTGGCTATCATGCACTGCTCACGTGGCTGATCATGCCATGATCACGCAGCTACCATGTACTGGTCACATGACTGATCATGCACTGATCACGTGACTGATCATGCAGTGATCACGTGGCTATCATGCACTACTCACGTGGCTGATCATGCAATGATCATGTAGCTACCATGTACAGGTCACGTGAATGATCATACACCCATCAGGTGACTGATCATGCACTGATCACGTGGCTATCATGCACTGATCACGAGACTGATCATGCACTGATCACGTCTATATCATGCACTGATCACATGACTGCCCATGCACTGATCACGTGGATGATCATACACTAATCTTGTGACAGATCATGCACTGATCACGTGGCTGATCATGCACTGATACCGTGACTGAGCATGGACTGATCACATGACTATCATGTAGTGATCACGTGACTTAATGGCGCTGATCATGTGACTGATCATGCGCTGATCATGTTTGCTATCATACACTGATCATGTGCCTCTGGAGGCAATAAACAAAGAGCTGAGTAGGCACGAATCAAACAGTCAGCAGGCAATAATCATGGAACTCAGGTGTGAGGAATCATGCTGCTCAGCTGGCAATAATCAAGCAGCTGAGCAGGCAGGAATTACGCAGCACAGCTGGCAATTGTCAAGCAGATGACAGGCAGGAATCGTGCAGCTCAGCTGGCAATTGTCAAGCAGATGAGCAGACAGTAATCACGCAGCTCAGCAGGCCCAGATCACGTGACTGAGCATGCACTGTTCACGTGGCTGATCATACACTGATCACGTGATGATCATGCACTGATCACTTGGATATCATGCACTGATCACGTGGCTGATCATACACTGTTCACGTGTCTGACCATGCACTGATCACGTGGCTGATCATACACTGCTCACGTAACTGATCATGCACTGATCACGTGGCTATCATGCACTGATCACGTGGCTGAACATGCACTGTTCACGTGGCTGATCACACACCTGTCACGTGACATATCATGCACTGATCACGTGGCACTCATGCACTGATCACGTGGCTGATCATACTCTGCTCACGTAACTCATGCACACATCACGTGGCTATCATGCACTGCTCACGTGGCTCGTCATGGAATGATCACGTAGCAACCATATACTGGTCACGTGACTGATCATGCAAAGATCACGTAAATGATCATGCACTGTTCACGTGACTGATCATGTACTGATCACGTGACTGATCATGCACTGATCACGTGGCTATCATGCTCTGCTCACGTGGCTGATCATGCAACGATCACGTAGCAACCATGTACTGGTCACGTGACTGATCATGCACTGATCACGTAATTGATCCTGCACTGATCACGTGGCTCATCATGCACTGATCACGTGGCTGATCACACATGTATCACGTGACTGATCATGCACTGATCACGTGGCTCTCATGCACTGATCACGTGGCTGTCATGCACTGATCACGTGGATATCATGCACTGATCACGTGGCTGATCACACACGTATCACATGACTGATCATGCACTGATCACGTGGCTATCATGCACTGATCACGTGGCTATCATGCACTGATCACGTGGCTATCATGCACTGATCACGTGGCTGATCATGCAATGATCACGTAGCTACCATGTACTGGTCACGTGACTGATCATGCACTGATCACGTAATTGATCATGCACTGATCATGTGGCTGATCATGCACTGATCACGTGGCTGATCATACACTGATCACATAACTGATCATGCACTGATCACGTGACTGATCATGCACTGATCACGTGGCTATCATGCACTGATCACGTGGCTGACATACACTGATCACGTGCCTGGTCATGCACTGATCACGTGGCTGATCATGCACTGATCACGTGACTGATCATGCACTGATCACGTGTCTGATCATGCACTGATCACGTGGCTATCATGCACTGCTCACGTGGCTGATCATGCCATGATCACGCAGCTACCATGTACTGGTCACATGACTGATCATGCACTGATCACGTGACTGATCATGCAGTGATCACGTGGCTATCATGCACTACTCACGTGGCTGATCATGCAATGATCATGTAGCTACCATGTACAGGTCACGTGAATGATCATACACCCATCAGGTGACTGATCATGCACTGATCACGTGGCTATCATGCACTGATCACGAGACTGATCATGCACTGATCACGTCTATATCATGCACTGATCACATGACTGCCCATGCACTGATCACGTGGATGATCATACACTAATCTTGTGACAGATCATGCACTGATCACGTGGCTGATCATGCACTGATACCGTGACTGAGCATGGACTGATCACATGACTATCATGTAGTGATCACGTGACTTAATGGCGCTGATCATGTGACTGATCATGCGCTGATCATGTTTGCTATCATACACTGATCATGTGCCTCTGGAGGCAATAAACAAAGAGCTGAGTAGGCACGAATCAAACAGTCAGCAGGCAATAATCATGGAACTCAGGTGTGAGGAATCATGCTGCTCAGCTGGCAATAATCAAGCAGCTGAGCAGGCAGGAATTACGCAGCACAGCTGGCAATTGTCAAGCAGATGACAGGCAGGAATCGTGCAGCTCAGCTGGCAATTGTCAAGCAGATGAGCAGACAGTAATCACGCAGCTCAGCAGGCCCAGATCACGTGACTGAGCATGCACTGTTCACGTGGCTGATCATACACTGATCACGTGATGATCATGCACTGATCACTTGGATATCATGCACTGATCACGTGGCTGATCATACACTGTTCACGTGTCTGACCATGCACTGATCACGTGGCTGATCATACACTGCTCACGTAACTGATCATGCACTGATCACGTGGCTATCATGCACTGATCACGTGGCTGAACATGCACTGTTCACGTGGCTGATCACACACCTGTCACGTGACATATCATGCACTGATCACGTGGCACTCATGCACTGATCACGTGGCTGATCATACTCTGCTCACGTAACTCATGCACACATCACGTGGCTATCATGCACTGCTCACGTGGCTCGTCATGGAATGATCACGTAGCTACCATATACTGGTCACGTGACTGATCATGCAAAGATCACGTAAATGATCATGCACTGTTCACGTGACTGATCATGTACTGATCACGTGACTGATCATGCACTGATCACGTGGCTATCATGCTCTGCTCACGTGGCTGATCATGCAACGATCACGTAGCAACCATGTACTGGTCACGTGACTGATCATGCACTGATCACGTAATTGATCCTGCACTGATCACGTGGCTGATCATGCACTGATCACGTGGCTGATCATGCACTGATCACGTGACTGATCATGCACTGATCACGTCTATATCATGCACTGATCACGTGACTGCCCATGCACTGATCACGTGGATGATCATGCACTGATCACGTGACTGATCATGCACTGATCACGTGGCTGATCATGCACTGATCACGTGACTGATCATGCACTGATCACATGACTATCATGCACTGATCACGTGACTTAATGGCACTGATCATGTGACTGATCATGCACTGATCATGTTTGCTATCATACACTGATCATGTGCCTCTGGAGGCAATAAACAAAGAGCTGAGTAGGCACGAATCAAACAGTCAGCAGGCAATAATCATGGAACACAGGTGTGAGGAATCATGCTGCTCAGCTGGCAATAATCAATCAGCTGATCAGGCAGGAATCGTGCAGCTCAGCTGGCAATTGTCAAGCAGATGAGCAGACAGTAATCACGCAGCTCAGCAGGCCCTGATCACGTGACTGATCATGCACTGATCACGTGGCTGATCATGCACTGATCACGTGATGATCATGCACTGATCACGTGGCTATCATGCACTGATCACGTGGCTGATCATGCACTGATCACGTGGCTGATCATGCACTGATCACGTGGCTGATCATGCACTGATCACGTGGCTATCATGCACTGATCACGTGGCTGATCATGCACTGATCACGTGACTGATCATGCACTGATCACGTGGCTGATCATGCACTGATCACGTGGCTATCATGCACTGATCACGTGGCTGATCATGCACTGATCACGTAGCTACCATGCACTGATCACGTGACTGATCATGCACTGATCACGTAATTGATCATGCACTGATCACGTGGCTGATCATGCACTGATCACGTGGCTGATCATGCACTGATCACGTGACTGATCATGCACTGATCACGTGACTGATCATGCACTGATCACGTGGCTATCATGCACTGATCACGTGGCTGATCATGCACTGATCACGTGGCTGATCATGCACTGATCACGTGGCTGATCATGCACTGATCACGTGACTGATCATGCACTGATCACGTGGCTGATCATGCACTGATCACGTGACTGATCATGCACTGATCACGTGGCTGATCATGCACTGATCACGTGGCTATCATGCACTGATCACGTGGCTGATCATGCATGATCACGTGGCTATCATGCACTGATCACGTGACTGATCATGCACTGATCACGTGGCTGATCATGCACTGATCACGTGACTGATCATGCACTGATCACGTGGCTATCATGCACTGATCACGTGGCTGATCATGCACTGATCACGTGGCTGATCACACACTGTCACGTGACTATCATGCACTGATCACGTGGCTATCATGCACTGATCACGTGGCTGATCATACACTGATCACGTAACTCATGCACATCACGTGGCTATCATGCACTGATCACGTGGCTGTCATGCAATGATCACGTAGCAACCATATACTGGTCACGTGACTGATCATGCACTGATCACGTAAATGATCATGCACTGATCACGTGACTGATCATGCACTGATCACGTGACTGATCATGCACTGATCACGTGGCTATCATGCACTGCTCACGTGGCTGATCATGCAACGATCACGTAGCAACCATGTACTGGTCACGTGACTGATCATGCACTGATCACGTAATTGATCATGCACTGATCACGTGGCTCATCATGCACTGATCACGTGGCTGATCACACATGATCACGTGACTGATCATGCACTGATCACGTGGCTGATCATGCACTGATCACGTGGCTGATCATGCACTGATCACGTGGATATCATGCACTGATCACGTGGCTGATCATGCACTGATCACGTGGCTGATCATGCACTGATCACGTGGCTGATCATGCACTGATCACGTGACTATCATGCACTGATCACGTGGCACTCATGCACTGATCACGTGGCTGATCATGCACTGATCACGTGACTCATGCACTGATCACGTGGCTATCATGCACTGATCACGTGGCTGTCATGCAATGATCACGTAGCTACCATATACTGGTCACGTGACTGATCATGCACTGATCACGTAACTGATCATGCACTGATCACGTGACTGATCATGCACTGATCACGTGACTGATCATGCACTGATCACGTGGCTATCATGCACTGATCACGTGGCTGATCATGCACGATCACGTAGCAACCATGCACTGATCACGTGACTGATCATGCACTGATCACGTGATTGATCATGCACTGATCACGTGGCTGATCATGCACTGATCACGTGGCTGATCACACATGATCACGTGACTGATCATGCACTGATCACGTGGCTATCATGCACTGATCACGTGGCTGATCATGCACTGATCACGTGGCTATCATGCACTGATCACGTGGCTGATCATGCACTGATCACGTGGCTGATCATGCACTGATCACGTGGCTGATCACACACTGTCACGTGACATATCATGCACTGATCACGTGGCACTCATGCACTGATCACGTGGCTGATCATACACTGCTCACGTAACTCATGCACACATCACGTGGCTATCATGCACTGCTCACGTGGCTGTCATGCAATGATCACGTAGCAACCATATACTGGTCACGTGACTGATCATGCACTGATCACGTAAATGATCATGCACTGTTCACGTGACTGATCATGCACTGATCACGTGACTGATCATGCACTGATCACGTGGCTATCATGCACTGCTCACGTGGCTGATCATGCAACGATCACGTAGCAACCATGTACTGGTCACGTGACTGATCATGCACTGATCACGTAATTGATCATGCACTGATCACGTGGCTCATCATGCACTGATCACGTGGCTGATCACACATGTATCACGTGACTGATCATGCACTGATCACGTGGCTCTCATGCACTGATCACGTGGCTGTCATGCACTGATCACGTGGATATCATGCACTGATCACGTGGCTGATCACACACGTATCACATGACTGATCATGCACTGATCACGTGGCTATCATGCACTGATCACGTGGCTATCATGCACTGATCACGTGGCTGATCATGCAATGATCACGTAGCTACCATGTACTGGTCACGTGACTGATCATGCACTGATCACGTAATTGATCATGCACTGATCATGTGGCTGATCATGCACTGATCACGTGGCTGATCATGCACTGATCACGTGACTGATCATGCACTGATCACGTGGCTATCATGCACTGATCACGTGGCTGACATACACTGATCACGTGCCTGGTCATGCACTGATCACGTGGCTGATCATGCACTGATCACGTGACTGATCATGCACTGATCACGTGTCTGATCATGCACTGATCACGTGGCTATCATGCACTGCTCACGTGGCTGATCATGCCATGATCACGCAGCTACCATGTACTGGTCACATGACTGATCATGCACTGATCACGTGACTGATCATGCAGTGATCACGTGGCTATCATGCACTACTCACGTGGCTGATCATGCAATGATCATGTAGCTACCATGTACAGGTCACGTGAATGATCATACACCCATCAGGTGACTGATCATGCACTGATCACGTGGCTATCATGCACTGATCACGAGACTGATCATGCACTGATCACGTCTATATCATGCACTGATCACATGACTGCCCATGCACTGATCACGTGGATGATCATACACTAATCTTGTGACAGATCATGCACTGATCACGTGGCTGATCATGCACTGATACCGTGACTGAGCATGGACTGATCACATGACTATCATGTAGTGATCACGTGACTTAATGGCGCTGATCATGTGACTGATCATGCGCTGATCATGTTTGCTATCATACACTGATCATGTGCCTCTGGAGGCAATAAACAAAGAGCTGAGTAGGCACGAATCAAACAGTCAGCAGGCAATAATCATGGAACTCAGGTGTGAGGAATCATGCTGCTCAGCTGGCAATAATCAAGCAGCTGAGCAGGCAGGAATCGTGCAGCTCAGCTGGCAATTGTCAAGCAGATGAGCAGACAGTAATCACGCAGCTCAGCAGGCCCAGATCACGTGACTGAGCATGCACTGTTCACGTGGCTGATCATACACTGATCACGTGATGATCATGCACTGATCACGTGGATATCATGCACTGATCACGTGGCTGATCATGCACTGATCACGTGGCTATCATGCACTGATCACGTGGCTGATCATGCACTGATCACGTGGCTGATCATGCACTGATCACGTGGCTGATCATGCACTGATCACGTGACTGATCATGCACTGATCACGTGGCTATCATGCACTGATCACGTGGCTGATCATGCACTGATCACGTGGCTACCATGCACTGATCACGTGGCTGATCATGCACTGATCACGTAACTGATCATGCACTGATCACGTGGCTGATCATGCACTGATCACGTGGCTGATCATGCACTGATCACGTGACTGATCATGCACTGATCACGTGACTGATCATGCACTGATCACGTGGCTGATCATGCACTGATCACGTGACTGATCATGCACTGATCACGTGACTGATCATGCACTGATCACGTGGCTGATC
Organism: Bos javanicus; assembly: GCF_032452875.1. NCBI lineage: Eukaryota > Metazoa > Chordata > Mammalia > Artiodactyla > Bovidae > Bos > Bos javanicus. The sequence goes on along the minus strand of NW_026893605.1, from coordinate 524,069 downwards.
ATGCACTGATCACGTGACTGATCATGCACTGATCACGTGACTGATCATGCACTGATCACGTGACTGATCATGCACTGATCACGTGGCTGATCATGCACTGATCACGTGGCTATCATGCACTGATCACGTGGCTGATCATGCATGATCACGTAGCTATCATGCACTGATCACGTGACTGATCATGCACTGATCACGTGGCTGATCATGCACTGATCACGTGGCTGATCATGCACTGATCACGTGGCTGATCACACTGATCACGTGACTGATCATGCACTGATCACGTGGCTATCATGCACTGATCACGTGGCTGATCATGCAATGATCACGTAGCTACCATGTACTGGTCACGTGACTGATCATGCACTGATCACGTAATTGATCATGCACTGATCACGTGGCTGATCATGCACTGATCACGTGGCTGATCATGCACTGATCACGTAACTGATCATGCACTGATCACGTGACTGATCATGCACTGATCACGTGGCTATCATGCACTGATCACGTGGCTGACATGCACTGATCACGTGCCTGATCATGCACTGATCACGTGGCTGATCATGCACTGATCACGTGACTGATCATGCACTGATCACGTGTCTGATCATGCACTGATCACGTGGCTATCATGCACTGCTCACGTGGCTGATCATGCCATGATCACGCAGCTACCATGTACTGGTCACATGACTGATCATGCACTGATCACGTGACTGATCATGCACTGATCACGTGGCTATCATGCACTACTCACGTGGCTGATCATGCAATGATCATGTAGCTACCATGTACAGGTCACGTGAATGATCATACACCCATCAGGTGACTGATCATGCACTGATCACGTGGCTATCATGCACTGATCACGAGACTGATCATGCACTGTTCACGTCTATATCATGCACTGATCACATGACTGCCCATGCACTGATCACGTGGATGATCATACACTAATCTTGTGACAGATCATGCACTGATCACGTGGCTGATCATGCACTGATACCGTGACTGAGCATGGACTGATCACATGACTATCATGTAGTGATCACGTGACTTAATGGCGCTGATCATGTGACTGATCATGCGCTGATCATGTTTGCTATCATACACTGATCATGTGCCTCTGGAGGCAATAAACAAAGAGCTGAGTAGGCACGAATCAAACAGTCAGCAGGCAATAATCATGGAACTCAGGTGTGAGGAATCATGCTGCTCAGCTGGCAATAATCAAGCAGCTGAGCAGGCAGGAATCGTGCAGCTCAGCTGGCAATTGTCAAGCAGATGAGCAGACAGTAATCACGCAGCTCAGCAGGCCCAGATCACGTGACTGAGCATGCACTGTTCACGTGGCTGATCATGCACTGATCACGTGGCTGATCATGCACTGATCACGTGGCTATCATGCACTGATCACGTGGCTGATCATGCACTGATCACGTGGCTATCATGCACTGATCACGTGGCTGATCATGCACTGATCACGTAACTGATCATGCACTGATCACGTGGCTGATCATGCACTGATCACGTGGCTGATCATGCACTGATCACGTGACTGATCATGCACTGATCACGTGACTGATCATGCACTGATCACGTGGCTATCATGCACTGATCACGTGGCTGATCATGCACTGATCACGTGACTGATCATGCACTGATCACGTGGCTGATCATGCACTGATCACGTGACTGATCATGCACTGATCACGTGACTGATCATGCACTGATCACGTGGCTATCATGCACTGCTCACGTGGCTGATCATGCCATGATCACGCAGCTACCATGTACTGGTCACGTGACTGATCATGCACTGATCACGTGACTGATCATGCACTGATCACGTGGCTATCATGCACTACTCACGTGGCTGATCATGCAATGATCATGTAGCTACCATGTACTGGTCACGTGAATGATCATGCACTGATCAGGTGACTGATCATGCACTGATCACGTGGCTATCATGCACTGATCACGTGACTGATCATGCACTGATCACGTCTATATCATGCACTGATCACATGACTGCCCATGCACTGATCACGTGGATGATCATACACTGATCATGTGACAGATCATGCACTGATCACGTGGCTGATCATGCACTGATACCGTGACTGAGCATGGACTGATCACATGACTATCATGTACTGATCACGTGACTTAATGGCACTGATCATGTGACTGATCATGCACTGATCATGTTTGCTATCATACACTGATCATGTGCCTCTGGAGGCAATAAACAAAGAGCTGAGTAGGCACGAATCAAACAGTCAGCAGGCAATAATCATGGAACACAGGTGTGAGGAATCATGCTGCTCAGCTGGCAATAATCAAGCAGCTGAGCAGGCAGGAATCACGCAGCTCAGCATGCACTGATCACGTGACTGATCATGCACTGATCACGTGGCTGATCATGCACTGATCACGTGATGATCATGCACTGATCACGTGGCTATCATGCACTGATCACGTGGCTGATCATGCACTGATCACGTGGCTGATCATGCACTGATCACGTGGCTGATCATGCACTGATCACGTGGCTATCATGCACTGATCACGTGGCTGATCATACACTGATCACGTGACTGATCATGCACTGATCACGTGGCTGATCATGCACTGATCACGTGGCTGATCATGCACTGATCACGTGGCTGATCATGCACTGATCACGTAGCTACCATGCACTGATCACGTGACTGATCATGCACTGATCACGTGACTGATCATGCACTGATCACGTGGCTGATCATGCACTGATCACGTGGCTGATCATGCACTGATCACGTGACTGATCATGCACTGATCACGTGACTGATCATGCACTGATCACGTGGCTATCATGCACTGATCACGTGGCTGATCATGCACTGATCACGTGACTGATCATGCACTGATCACGTGGCTGATCATGCACTGATCACGTGACTGATCATGCACTGATCACGTGACTGATCATGCACTGATCACGTGACTGATCATGCACTGATCACGTGGCTGATCATGCACTGATCACGTGGCTATCATGCACTGATCACGTGGCTGATCATGCACTGATCACGTGGCTATCATGCACTGATCACGTGACTGATCATGCACTGATCACGTGGCTGATCATGCACTGATCACGTAACTGATCATGCACTGATCACGTGGCTATCATGCACTGATCACGTGGCTGATCATGCACTGATCACGTGGCTGATCACACACTGTCACGTGACTATCATGCACTGATCACGTGGCTCTCATGCACTGATCACGTGGCTGATCATACACTGATCACGTAACTCATGCACACATCACGTGGCTATCATGCACTGCTCACGTGGCTGTCATGCAATGATCACGTAGCAACCATATACTGGTCACGTGACTGATCATGCACTGATCACGTAAATGATCATGCACTGATCACGTGACTGATCATGCACTGATCACGTGACTGATCATGCACTGATCACGTGGCTATCATGCACTGCTCACGTGGCTGATCATGCAACGATCACGTAGCAACCATGTACTGGTCACGTGACTGATCATGCACTGATCACGTAATTGATCATGCACTGATCACGTGGCTCATCATGCACTGATCACGTGGCTGATCACACATGATCACGTGACTGATCATGCACTGATCACGTGGCTCTCATGCACTGATCACGTGGCTGTCATGCACTGATCACGTGGATATCATGCACTGATCACGTGGCTGATCACACACGTATCACATGACTGATCATGCACTGATCACGTGGCTATCATGCACTGATCACGTGGCTATCATGCACTGATCACGTGGCTGATCATGCAATGATCACGTAGCTACCATGTACTGGTCACGTGACTGATCATGCACTGATCACGTAATTGATCATGCACTGATCATGTGGCTGATCATGCACTGATCACGTGGCTGATCATACACTGATCACGTAACTGATCATGCACTGATCACGTGACTGATCATGCACTGATCACGTGGCTATCATGCACTGATCACGTGGCTGACATACACTGATCACGTGCCTGATCATGCACTGATCACGTGGCTGATCATGCACTGATCACGTGACTGATCATGCACTGATCACGTGTCTGATCATGCACTGATCACGTGGCTATCATGCACTGCTCACGTGGCTGATCATGCCATGATCACGCAGCTACCATGTACTGGTCACATGACTGATCATGCACTGATCACGTGACTGATCATGCACTGATCACGTGGCTATCATGCACTACTCACGTGGCTGATCATGCAATGATCATGTAGCTACCATGTACAGGTCACGTGAATGATCATACACCCATCAGGTGACTGATCATGCACTGATCACGTGGCTATCATGCACTGATCACGTGACTGATCATGCACTGATCACGTCTATATCATGCACTGATCACATGACTGCCCATGCACTGATCACGTGGATGATCATACACTAATCACGTGACAGATCATGCACTGATCACGTGGCTGATCATGCACTGATACCGTGACTGAGCATGGACTGATCACATGACTATCATGTAGTGATCACGTGACTTAATGGCGCTGATCATGTGACTGATCATGCGCTGATCATGTTTGCTATCATACACTGATCATGTGCCTCTGGAGGCAATAAACAAAGAGCTGAGTAGGCACGAATCAAACAGTCAGCAGGCAATAATCATGGAACTCAGGTGTGAGGAATCATGCTGCTCAGCTGGCAATAATCAAGCAGCTGAGCAGGCAGGAATTACGCAGCACAGCTGGCAATTGTCAAGCAGATGACAGGCAGGAATCGTGCAGCTCAGCTGGCAATTGTCAAGCAGATGAGCAGACAGTAATCACGCAGCTCAGCAGGCCCTGATCACGTGACTGAGCATGCACTGTTCACGTGGCTGATCATACACTGATCACGTGACTGATCATGCACTGATCACGTGGCTGATCATGCACTGATCACGTGGCTGATCATGCACTGATCACGTGACTGATCATGCACTGATCACGTGGCTGATCATGCACTGATCACGTGGCTATCATGCACTGATCACGTGGCTGATCATGCATGATCACGCAGCTACCATGTACTGGTCACGTGACTGATCATGCACTGATCACGTGACTGATCATGCACTGATCACGTGGCTATCATGCACTACTCACGTGGCTGATCATGCAATGATCATGTAGCTACCATGTACAGGTCACGTGAATGATCATACACCCATCAGGTGACTGATCATGCACTGATCACGTGGCTATCATGCACTGATCACGAGACTGATCATGCACTGATCACGTCTATATCATGCACTGATCACATGACTGCCCATGCACTGATCACGTGGATGATCATACACTAATCTTGTGACAGATCATGCACTGATCACGTGGCTGATCATGCACTGATACCGTGACTGAGCATGGACTGATCACATGACTATCATGTAGTGATCACGTGACTTAATGGCGCTGATCATGTGACTGATCATGCGCTGATCATGTTTGCTATCATACACTGATCATGTGCCTCTGGAGGCAATAAACAAAGAGCTGAGTAGGCACGAATCAAACAGTCAGCAGGCAATAATCATGGAACTCAGGTGTGAGGAATCATGCTGCTCAGCTGGCAATAATCAAGCAGCTGAGCAGGCAGGAATTACGCAGCACAGCTGGCAATTGTCAAGCAGATGACAGGCAGGAATCGTGCAGCTCAGCTGGCAATTGTCAAGCAGATGAGCAGACAGTAATCACGCAGCTCAGCAGGCCCAGATCACGTGACTGAGCATGCACTGTTCACGTGGCTGATCATACACTGATCACGTGATGATCATGCACTGATCACTTGGATATCATGCACTGATCACGTGGCTGATCATACACTGTTCACGTGTCTGACCATGCACTGATCACGTGGCTGATCATACACTGCTCACGTAACTGATCATGCACTGATCACGTGGCTATCATGCACTGATCACGTGGCTGAACATGCACTGTTCACGTGGCTGATCACACACCTGTCACGTGACATATCATGCACTGATCACGTGGCACTCATGCACTGATCACGTGGCTGATCATACTCTGCTCACGTAACTCATGCACACATCACGTGGCTATCATGCACTGCTCACGTGGCTCGTCATGGAATGATCACGTAGCAACCATATACTGGTCACGTGACTGATCATGCACTGATCACGTAAATGATCATGCACTGTTCACGTGACTGATCATGTACTGATCACGTGACTGATCATGCACTGATCACGTGGCTATCATGCACTGCTCACGTGGCTGATCATGCAACGATCACGTAGCAACCATGTACTGGTCACGTGACTGATCATGCACTGATCACGTAATTGATCATGCACTGATCACGTGGCTCATCATGCACTGATCACGTGGCTGATCACACATGTATCACGTGACTGATCATGCACTGATCACGTGGCTCTCATGCACTGATCACGTGGCTGTCATGCACTGATCACGTGGATATCATGCACTGATCACGTGGCTGATCACACACGTATCACATGACTGATCATGCACTGATCACGTGGCTATCATGCACTGATCACGTGACTGATCATGCACTGATCACGTCTATATCATGCACTGATCACATGACTGCCCATGCACTGATCACGTGGATGATCATACACTAATCATGTGACAGATCATGCACTGATCACGTGGCTGATCATGCACTGATACCGTGACTGAGCATGGACTGATCACATGACTATCATGTAGTGATCACGTGACTTAATGGCGCTGATCATGTGACTGATCATGCACTGATCATGTTTGCTATCATACACTGATCATGTGCCTCTGGAGGCAATAAACAAAGAGCTGAGTAGGCACGAATCAAACAGTCAGCAGGCAATAATCATGGAACTCAGGTGTGAGGAATCATGCTGCTCAGCTGGCAATAATCAAGCAGCTGAGCAGGCAGGAATTACGCAGCACAGCTGGCAATTGTCAAGCAGATGACAGGCAGGAATCGTGCAGCTCAGCTGGCAATTGTCAAGCAGATGAGCAGACAGTAATCACGCAGCTCAGCAGGCCCAGATCACGTGACTGAGCATGCACTGTTCACGTGGCTGATCATACACTGATCACGTGATGATCATGCACTGATCACTTGGATATCATGCACTGATCACGTGGCTGATCATACACTGTTCACGTGTCTGACCATGCACTGATCACGTGGCTGATCATACACTGCTCACGTAACTGATCATGCACTGATCACGTGGCTATCATGCACTGATCACGTGGCTGAACATGCACTGTTCACGTGGCTGATCACACACTGTCACGTGACATATCATGCACTGATCACGTGGCACTCATGCACTGATCACGTGGCTGATCATACTCTGCTCACGTAACTCATGCACACATCACGTGGCTATCATGCACTGCTCACGTGGCTCGTCATGGAATGATCACGTAGCTACCATATACTGGTCACGTGACTGATCATGCACTGATCACGTAAATGATCATGCACTGATCACGTGACTGATCATGCACTGATCACGTGACTGATCATGCACTGATCACGTGGCTATCATGCACTGCTCACGTGGCTGATCATGCCATGATCACGCAGCTACCATGTACTGGTCACGTGACTGATCATGCACTGATCACGTGACTGATCATGCACTGATCACGTGGCTATCATGCACTGATCACGTGGCTGATCATGCAATGATCATGTAGCTACCATGTACTGATCACGTGACTGATCATACACTGATCACGTGACTGATCATGCACTGATCACGTGGCTATCATGCACTGATCACGTGACTGATCATGCACTGATCACGTCTATATCATGCACTGATCACATGACTGCCCATGCACTGATCACGTGGATGATCATACACTGATCACGTGACAGATCATGCACTGATCACGTGGCTGATCATGCACTGATACGTGACTGAGCATGGACTGATCACATGACTATCATGTAGTGATCACGTGACTTAATGGCGCTGATCATGTGACTGATCATGCACTGATCATGTTTGCTATCATACACTGATCATGTGCCTCTGGAGGCAATAAACAAAGAGCTGAGTAGGCACGAATCAAACAGTCAGCAGGCAATAATCATGGAACACAGGTGTGAGGAATCATGCTGCTCAGCTGGCAATAATCAAGCAGCTGAGCAGGCAGGAATCGTGCAGCTCAGCTGGCAATTGTCAAGCAGATGAGCAGACAGTAATCACGCAGCTCAGCAGGCACTGATCACGTGACTGAGCATGCACTGATCACGTGGCTGATCATGCACTGATCACGTGGCTGATCATGCACTGATCACGTGGCTATCATGCACTGATCACGTGGCTGATCATGCACTGATCACGTAGCTACCATGCACTGATCACGTGACTGATCATGCACTGATCACGTAATTGATCATGCACTGATCACGTGGCTGATCATGCACTGATCACGTGGCTGATCATGCACTGATCACGTGACTGATCATGCACTGATCACGTGACTGATCATGCACTGATCACGTGGCTATCATGCACTGATCACGTGGCTGATCATACACTGATCACGTGACTGATCATGCACTGATCACGTGGCTGATCATGCACTGATCACGTGACTGATCATGCACTGATCACGTGTCTGATCATGCACTGATCACGTGGCTATCATGCACTGCTCACGTGGCTGATCATGCCATGATCACGCAGCTACCATGTACTGGTCACATGACTGATCATGCACTGATCACGTGACTGATCATGCACTGATCACGTGGCTATCATGCACTACTCACGTGGCTGATCATGCAATGATCATGTAGCTACCATGTACAGGTCACGTGAATGATCATACACCCATCAGGTGACTGATCATGCACTGATCACGTGGCTATCATGCACTGATCACGTGACTGATCATGCACTGATCACGTCTATATCATGCACTGATCACATGACTGCCCATGCACTGATCACGTGGATGATCATACACTGATCTTGTGACAGATCATGCACTGATCACGTGGCTGATCATGCACTGATACCGTGACTGAGCATGGACTGATCACATGACTATCATGTAGTGATCACGTGACTTAATGGCGCTGATCATGTGACTGATCATGCGCTGATCATGTTTGCTATCATACACTGATCATGTGCCTCTGGAGGCAATAAACAAAGAGCTGAGTAGGCACGAATCAAACAGTCAGCAGGCAATAATCATGGAACACAGGTGTGAGGAATCATGCTGCTCAGCTGGCAATAATCAAGCAGCTGAGCAGGCAGGAATCGTGCAGCTCAGCTGGCAATTGTCAAGCAGATGAGCAGACAGTAATCACGCAGCTCAGCAGGCCCTGATCACGTGACTGAGCATGCACTGATCACGTGGCTGATCATGCACTGATCACGTGATGATCATGCACTGATCACGTGGATATCATGCACTGATCACGTGGCTGATCATGCACTGATCACGTGGCTGATCATGCACTGATCACGTGGCTGATCATGCACTGATCACGTGGCTATCATGCACTGATCACGTGGCTGATCATGCACTGATCACGTGACTGATCATGCACTGATCACGTGGCTGATCATGCACTGATCACGTGGCTATCATGCACTGATCACGTGGCTGATCATGCACTGATCACGTGCTACCATGCACTGATCACGTGACTGATCATGCACTGATCACGTGATTGATCATGCACTGATCACGTGGCTGATCATGCACTGATCACGTGGCTGATCATGCACTGATCACGTAACTGATCATGCACTGATCACGTGACTGATCATGCACTGATCACGTGGCTATCATGCACTGATCACGTGGCTGATCATGCACTGATCACGTGCCTGATCATGCACTGATCACGTGGCTGATCATGCACTGATCACGTGACTGATCATGCACTGATCACGTGGCTGATCATGCACTGATCACGTGACTGATCATGCACTGATCACGTGGCTGATCATGCACTGATCACGTGATCATGCACTGATCACGTGGCTGATCATGCACTGATCACGTGGCTATCATGCACTGATCACGTGACTGATCATGCACTGATCACGTGGCTGATCATACACTGATCACGTAACTGATCATGCACTGATCACGTGGCTATCATGCACTGATCACGTGGCTGAACATGCACTGTTCACGTGGCTGATCACACACCTGTCACGTGACATATCATGCACTGATCACGTGGCTCTCATGCACTGATCACGTGGCTGATCATACTCTGCTCACGTAACTCATGCACACATCACGTGGCTATCATGCACTGCTCACGTGGCTGTCATGGAATGATCACGTAGCTACCATATACTGGTCACGTGACTGATCATGCACTGATCACGTAAATGATCATGCACTGTTCACGTGACTGATCATGTACTGATCACGTGACTGATCATGCACTGATCACGTGGCTATCATGCACTGCTCACGTGGCTGATCATGCAACGATCACGTAGCAACCATGTACTGGTCACGTGACTGATCATGCACTGATCACGTAATTGATCATGCACTGATCACGTGGCTCATCATGCACTGATCACGTGGCTGATCACACATGTATCACGTGACTGATCATGCACTGATCACGTGGCTCTCATGCACTGATCACGTGGCTGTCATGCACTGATCACGTGGATATCATGCACTGATCACGTGGCTGATCACACACGTATCACATGACTGATCATGCACTGATCACGTGGCTATCATGCACTGATCACGTGGCTATCATGCACTGATCACGTGGCTGATCATGCAATGATCACGTAGCTACCATGTACTGGTCACGTGACTGATCATGCACTGATCACGTAATTGATCATGCACTGATCATGTGGCTGATCATGCACTGATCACGTGGCTGATCATGCACTGATCACGTAACTGATCATGCACTGATCACGTGACTGATCATGCACTGATCACGTGGCTATCATGCACTGATCACGTGGCTGACATGCACTGATCACGTGCCTGATCATGCACTGATCACGTGGCTGATCATGCACTGATCACGTGACTGATCATGCACTGATCACGTGTCTGATCATGCACTGATCACGTGGCTATCATGCACTGCTCACGTGGCTGATCATGCCATGATCACGCAGCTACCATGTACTGGTCACATGACTGATCATGCACTGATCACGTGACTGATCATGCACTGATCACGTGGCTATCATGCACTACTCACGTGGCTGATCATGCAATGATCATGTAGCTACCATGTACAGGTCACGTGAATGATCATACACCCATCAGGTGACTGATCATGCACTGATCACGTGGCTATCATGCACTGATCACGTGACTGATCATGCACTGATCACGTCTATATCATGCACTGATCACATGACTGCCCATGCACTGATCACGTGGATGATCATACACTAATCTTGTGACAGATCATGCACTGATCACGTGGCTGATCATGCACTGATACCGTGACTGAGCATGGACTGATCACATGACTATCATGTAGTGATCACGTGACTTAATGGCGCTGATCATGTGACTGATCATGCGCTGATCATGTTTGCTATCATACACTGATCATGTGCCTCTGGAGGCAATAAACAAAGAGCTGAGTAGGCACGAATCAAACAGTCAGCAGGCAATAATCATGGAACTCAGGTGTGAGGAATCATGCTGCTCAGCTGGCAATAATCAAGCAGCTGAGCAGGCAGGAATTACGCAGCACAGCTGGCAATTGTCAAGCAGATGACAGGCAGGAATCGTGCAGCTCAGCTGGCAATTGTCAAGCAGATGAGCAGACAGTAATCACGCAGCTCAGCAGGCCCTGATCACGTGACTGAGCATGCACTGATCACGTGGCTGATCATGCACTGATCACGTGACTGATCATGCACTGATCACGTGGCTGATCATGCACTGATCACGTGGCTGATCATGCACTGATCACGTGACTGATCATGCACTGATCACGTGGCTGATCATGCACTGATCACGTGGCTATCATGCACTGATCACGTGGCTGATCATGCATGATCACGCAGCTACCATGTACTGGTCACATGACTGATCATGCACTGATCACGTGACTGATCATGCACTGATCACGTGGCTATCATGCACTACTCACGTGGCTGATCATGCAATGATCATGTAGCTACCATGTACAGGTCACGTGAATGATCATACACCCATCAGGTGACTGATCATGCACTGATCACGTGGCTATCATGCACTGATCACGAGACTGATCATGCACTGATCACGTCTATATCATGCACTGATCACATGACTGCCCATGCACTGATCACGTGGATGATCATACACTAATCATGTGACAGATCATGCACTGATCACGTGGCTGATCATGCACTGATACCGTGACTGAGCATGGACTGATCACATGACTATCATGTAGTGATCACGTGACTTAATGGCGCTGATCATGTGACTGATCATGCGCTGATCATGTTTGCTATCATACACTGATCATGTGCCTCTGGAGGCAATAAACAAAGAGCTGAGTAGGCACGAATCAAACAGTCAGCAGGCAATAATCATGGAACTCAGGTGTGAGGAATCATGCTGCTCAGCTGGCAATAATCAAGCAGCTGAGCAGGCAGGAATTACGCAGCACAGCTGGCAATTGTCAAGCAGATGACAGGCAGGAATCGTGCAGCTCAGCTGGCAATTGTCAAGCAGATGAGCAGACAGTAATCACGCAGCTCAGCAGGCCCAGATCACGTGACTGAGCATGCACTGTTCACGTGGCTGATCATACACTGATCACGTGATGATCATGCACTGATCACTTGGATATCATGCACTGATCACGTGGCTGATCATACACTGTTCACGTGTCTGACCATGCACTGATCACGTGGCTGATCATACACTGCTCACGTAACTGATCATGCACTGATCACGTGGCTATCATGCACTGATCACGTGGCTGAACATGCACTGTTCACGTGGCTGATCACACACCTGTCACGTGACATATCATGCACTGATCACGTGGCACTCATGCACTGATCACGTGGCTGATCATACTCTGCTCACGTAACTCATGCACACATCACGTGGCTATCATGCACTGCTCACGTGGCTGTCATGGAATGATCACGTAGCTACCATATACTGGTCACGTGACTGATCATGCACTGATCACGTAAATGATCATGCACTGATCACGTGACTGATCATGCACTGATCACGTGACTGATCATGCACTGATCACGTGGCTATCATGCACTGCTCACGTGGCTGATCATGCAACGATCACGTAGCAACCATGTACTGGTCACGTGACTGATCATGCACTGATCACGTAATTGATCATGCACTGATCACGTGGCTCATCATGCACTGATCACGTGGCTGATCACACATGTATCACGTGACTGATCATGCACTGATCACGTGCTATCATGCACTGATCACGTGGCTGATCATGCACTGATCACGTGGATATCATGCACTGATCACGTGGCTGATCACACACGTATCACATGACTGATCATGCACTGATCACGTGGCTATCATGCACTGATCACGTGACTGATCATGCACTGATCACGTCTATATCATGCACTGATCACATGACTGCCCATGCACTGATCACGTGGATGATCATACACTAATCTTGTGACAGATCATGCACTGATCACGTGGCTGATCATGCACTGATACCGTGACTGAGCATGGACTGATCACATGACTATCATGTAGTGATCACGTGACTTAATGGCGCTGATCATGTGACTGATCATGCGCTGATCATGTTTGCTATCATACACTGATCATGTGCCTCTGGAGGCAATAAACAAAGAGCTGAGTAGGCACGAATCAAACAGTCAGCAGGCAATAATCATGGAACTCAGGTGTGAGGAATCATGCTGCTCAGCTGGCAATAATCAAGCAGCTGAGCAGGCAGGAATTACGCAGCACAGCTGGCAATTGTCAAGCAGATGACAGGCAGGAATCGTGCAGCTCAGCTGGCAATTGTCAAGCAGATGAGCAGACAGTAATCACGCAGCTCAGCAGGCCCAGATCACGTGACTGAGCATGCACTGTTCACGTGGCTGATCATACACTGATCACGTGATGATCATGCACTGATCACTTGGATATCATGCACTGATCACGTGGCTGATCATACACTGTTCACGTGTCTGACCATGCACTGATCACGTGGCTGATCATACACTGCTCACGTAACTGATCATGCACTGATCACGTGGCTATCATGCACTGATCACGTGGCTGAACATGCACTGTTCACGTGGCTGATCACACACCTGTCACGTGACATATCATGCACTGATCACGTGGCACTCATGCACTGATCACGTGGCTGATCATACTCTGCTCACGTAACTCATGCACACATCACGTGGCTATCATGCACTGCTCACGTGGCTCGTCATGGAATGATCACGTAGCAACCATATACTGGTCACGTGACTGATCATGCAAAGATCACGTAAATGATCATGCACTGTTCACGTGACTGATCATGTACTGATCACGTGACTGATCATGCACTGATCACGTGGCTATCATGCTCTGCTCACGTGGCTGATCATGCAATGATCACGTAGCAACCATGTACTGGTCACGTGACTGATCATGCACTGATCACGTAATTGATCCTGCACTGATCACGTGGCTCATCATGCACTGATCACGTGGCTGATCACACATGTATCACGTGACTGATCATGCACTGATCACGTGGCTCTCATGCACTGATCACGTGGCTGTCATGCACTGATCACGTGGATATCATGCACTGATCACGTGGCTGATCACACACGTATCACATGACTGATCATGCACTGATCACGTGGCTATCATGCACTGATCACGTGGCTATCATGCACTGATCACGTGGCTGATCAGGCAATGATCACGTAGCTACCATGTACTGGTCACGTGACTGATCATGCACTGATCACGTAATTGATCATGCACTGATCATGTGGCTGATCATGCACTGATCACGTGGCTGATCATACACTGATCACATAACTGATCATGCACTGATCACGTGACTGATCATGCACTGATCACGTGGCTATCATGCACTGATCACTTGGCTGGACATACACTGATCACGTGCCTGGTCATGCACTGATCACGTGGCTGATCATGCACTGATCACGTGACTGATCATGCACTGATCTCGTGTCTGATCATGCACTGATCACGTGGCTATCATGCACTGCTCACGTGGCTGATCATGCCATGATCACGCAGCTACCATGTACTGGTCACATGACTGATCATGCACTGATCACGTGACTGATCATGCAGTGATCACGTGGCTATCATGAACTACTCACGTGGCTGATCATGCAATGATCATGTAGCTACCATGTACAGGTCACGTGAATGATCATACACCCATCAGGTGACTGATCATGCACTGATCACGTGGCTATCATGCACTGATCACGAGACTGATCATGCACTGTTCACGTCTATATCATGCACTGATCACATGACTGCCCATGCACTGATCACGTGGATGATCATACACTAATCTTGTGACAGATCATGCACTGATCACGTGGCTGATCATGCACTGATACCGTGACTGAGCATGGACTGATCACATGACTATCATGTAGTGATCACGTGACTTAATGGCGCTGATCATGTGACTGATCATGCGCTGATCATGTTTGCTATCATACACTGATCATGTGCCTCTGGAGGCAATAAACAAAGAGCTGAGTAGGCACGAATCAAACAGTCAGCAGGCAATAATCATGGAACTCAGGTGTGAGGAATCATGCTGCTCAGCTGGCAATAATCAAGCAGCTGAGCAGGCAGGAATTACGCAGCACAGCTGGCAATTGTCAAGCAGATGACAGGCAGGAATCGTGCAGCTCAGCTGGCAATTGTCAAGCAGATGAGCAGACAGTAATCACGCAGCTCAGCAGGCCCAGATCACGTGACTGAGCATGCACTGTTCACGTGGCTGATCATACACTGATCACGTGATGATCATGCACTGATCACTTGGATATCATGCACTGATCACGTGGCTGATCATACACTGTTCACGTGTCTGACCATGCACTGATCACGTGGCTGATCATACACTGCTCACGTAACTGATCATGCACTGATCACGTGGCTATCATGCACTGATCACGTGGCTGAACATGCACTGTTCACGTGGCTGATCACACACCTGTCACGTGACATATCATGCACTGATCACGTGGCACTCATGCACTGATCACGTGGCTGATCATACTCTGCTCACGTAACTCATGCACACATCACGTGGCTATCATGCACTGCTCACGTGGCTCGTCATGGAATGATCACGTAGCAACCATATACTGGTCACGTGACTGATCATGCAAAGATCACGTAAATGATCATGCACTGTTCACGTGACTGATCATGTACTGATCACGTGACTGATCATGCACTGATCACGTGGCTATCATGCTCTGCTCACGTGGCTGATCATGCAACGATCACGTAGCAACCATGTACTGGTCACGTGACTGATCATGCACTGATCACGTAATTGATCCTGCACTGATCACGTGGCTCATCATGCACTGATCACGTGGCTGATCACACATGTATCACGTGACTGATCATGCACTGATCACGTGGCTCTCATGCACTGATCACGTGGCTGTCATGCACTGATCACGTGGATATCATGCACTGATCACGTGGCTGATCACACACGTATCACATGACTGATCATGCACTGATCACGTGGCTATCATGCACTGATCACGTGGCTGATCATGCACTGATCACGTGGCTGATCATGCACTGATCACATGACTGATCATGCACTGATCACGTGACTGATCATGCACTGATCACGTGGCTATCATGCACTGATCACGTGGCTGATCATGCACTGATCACGTGCCTGATCATGCACTGATCACGTGGCTGATCATGCACTGATCACGTGACTGATCATGCACTGATCACGTGTCTGATCATGCACTGATCACGTGGCTATCATGCACTGCTCACGTGGCTGATCATGCCATGATCACGCAGCTACCATGTACTGGTCACATGACTGATCATGCACTGATCACGTGACTGATCATGCACTGATCACGTGGCTATCATGCACTACTCACGTGGCTGATCATGCAATGATCATGTAGCTACCATGTACAGGTCACGTGAATGATCATACACCCATCAGGTGACTGATCATGCACTGATCACGTGGCTATCATGCACTGATCACGAGACTGATCATGCACTGATCACGTCTATATCATGCACTGATCACATGACTGCCCGTGCACTGATCACGTGGATGATCATACACTAATCTTGTGACAGATCATGCACTGATCACGTGGCTGATCATGCACTGATACCGTGACTGAGCATGGACTGATCACATGACTATCATGTAGTGATCACGTGACTTAATGGCGCTGATCATGTGACTGATCATGCGCTGATCATGTTTGCTATCATACACTGATCATGTGCCTCTGGAGGCAATAAACAAAGAGCTGAGTAGGCACGAATCAAACAGTCAGCAGGCAATAATCATGGAACTCAGGTGTGAGGAATCATGCTGCTCAGCTGGCAATAATCAAGCAGCTGAGCAGGCAGGAATTACGCAGCACAGCTGGCAATTGTCAAGCAGATGAGCAGACAGTAATCACGCAGCTCAGCAGGCCCAGATCACGTGACTGAGCATGCACTGTTCACGTGGCTGATCATACACTGATCACGTGATGATCATGCACTGATCACGTGGATATCATGCACTGATCACGTGGCTGATCATACACTGATCACGTGTCTGACCATGCACTGATCACGTGGCTGATCATACACTGCTCACGTAACTGATCATGCACTGATCACGTGGCTATCATGCACTGATCACGTGGCTGATCATGCACTGATCACGTGGCTGATCACACACTGTCACGTGACATATCATGCACTGATCACGTGGCACTCATGCACTGATCACGTGGCTGATCATACACTGATCACGTAACTCATGCACACATCACGTGGCTATCATGCACTGATCACGTGGCTGTCATGCAATGATCACGTAGCAACCATATACTGGTCACGTGACTGATCATGCACTGATCACGTAAATGATCATGCACTGATCACGTGACTGATCATGTACTGATCACGTGACTGATCATGCACTGATCACGTGACTGATCATGCACTGATCACGTGGCTATCATGCACTACTCACGTGGCTGATCATGCAATGATCATGTAGCTACCATGTACAGGTCACGTGAATGATCATACACCCATCAGGTGACTGATCATGCACTGATCACGTGGCTATCATGCACTGATCACGAGACTGATCATGCACTGATCACGTCTATATCATGCACTGATCACATGACTGCCCATGCACTGATCACGTGGATGATCATACACTAATCATGTGACAGATCATGCACTGATCACGTGGCTGATCATGCACTGATACCGTGACTGAGCATGGACTGATCACATGACTATCATGTAGTGATCACGTGACTTAATGGCGCTGATCATGTGACTGATCATGCGCTGATCATGTTTGCTATCATACACTGATCATGTGCCTCTGGAGGCAATAAACAAAGAGCTGAGTAGGCACGAATCAAACAGTCAGCAGGCAATAATCATGGAACTCAGGTGTGAGGAATCATGCTGCTCAGCTGGCAATAATCAAGCAGCTGAGCAGGCAGGAATTACGCAGCACAGCTGGCAATTGTCAAGCAGATGACAGGCAGGAATCGTGCAGCTCAGCTGGCAATTGTCAAGCAGATGAGCAGACAGTAATCACGCAGCTCAGCAGGCCCAGATCACGTGACTGAGCATGCACTGTTCACGTGGCTGATCATGCACTGATCACGTGGCTGATCATGCACTGATCACGTGACTGATCATGCACTGATCACGTGGCTATCATGCACTGATCACGTGGCTGATCACACACTGTCACGTGACATATCATGCACTGATCACGTGGCACTCATGCACTGATCACGTGGCTGATCATACACTGCTCACGTAACTCATGCACACATCACGTGGCTATCATGCACTGCTCACGTGGCTCGTCATGGAATGATCACGTAGCAACCATATACTGGTCACGTGACTGATCATGCACTGATCACGTAAATGATCATGCACTGTTCACGTGACTGATCATGTACTGATCACGTGACTGATCATGCACTGATCACGTGGCTATCATGCACTGCTCACGTGGCTGATCATGCAACGATCACGTAGCAACCATGTACTGGTCACGTGACTGATCATGCACTGATCACGTAATTGATCCTGCACTGATCACGTGGCTCATCATGCACTGATCACGTGGCTGATCACACATGTATCACGTGACTGATCATGCACTGATCACGTGGCTCTCATGCACTGATCACGTGGCTGTCATGCACTGATCACGTGGATATCATGCACTGATCACGTGGCTGATCACACACGTATCACATGACTGATCATGCACTGATCACGTGGCTATCATGCACTGATCACGTGGCTATCATGCACTGATCACGTGGCTGATCATGCAATGATCACGTAGCTACCATGTACTGGTCACGTGACTGATCATGCACTGATCACGTAATTGATCATGCACTGATCACGTGGCTGATCATGCACTGATCACGTGGCTGATCATGCACTGATCACGTGACTGATCATGCACTGATCACGTGACTGATCATGCACTGATCACGTGGCTGATCATGCACTGATCACGTGGCTGATCATGCACTGATCACGTGACTGATCATGCACTGATCACGTGGCTGATCATGCACTGATCACGTGGCTGATCATGCCATGATCACGCAGCTACCATGTACTGGTCACATGACTGATCATGCACTGATCACGTGACTGATCATGCAGTGATCACGTGGCTATCATGCACTACTCACGTGGCTGATCATGCAATGATCATGTAGCTACCATGTACAGGTCACGTGAATGATCATACACCCATCAGGTGACTGATCATGCACTGATCACGTGGCTATCATGCACTGATCACGAGACTGATCATGCACTGATCACGTCTATATCATGCACTGATCACATGACTGCCCATGCACTGATCACGTGGATGATCATACACTAATCTTGTGACAGATCATGCACTGATCACGTGGCTGATCATGCACTGATACCGTGAGTGAGCATGGACTGATCACATGACTATCATGTAGTGATCACGTGACTTAATGGCGCTGATCATGTGACTGATCATGCGCTGATCATGTTTGCTATCATACACTGATCATGTGCCTCTGGAGGCAATAAACAAAGAGCTGAGTAGGCACGAATCAAACAGTCAGCAGGCAATAATCATGGAACACAGGTGTGAGGAATCATGCTGCTCAGCTGGCAATAATCAAGCAGCTGAGCAGGCAGGAATTACGCAGCACAGCTGGCAATTGTCAAGCAGATGAGCAGATAGTAATCACGCAGCTCAGCAGGCCCAGATCACGTGCCTGGTCATGCACTGATCACGTGGCTGATCATACACTGATCACGTGATGATCATGCACTGATCACGTGGATATCATGCACTGATCACGTGGCTGATCATACACTGTTCACGTGTCTGATCATGCACTGATCACGTGGCTGATCATGCACTGATCACGTAACTGATCATGCACTGATCACGTGGCTATCATGCACTGATCACGTGGCTGATCATGCACTGATCACGTGGCTGATCACACACTGTCACGTGACTATCATGCACTGATCACGTGGCTATCATGCACTGATCACGTGGCTGATCATACACTGATCACGTGACTGATCATGCACTGATCACGTGGCTATCATGCACTGATCACGTGGCTGATCATGCACTGATCACGTGGCTATCATGCACTGATCACGTGGCTGATCATGCACTGATCACGTAACTGATCATGCACTGATCACGTGGCTATCATGCACTGATCACGTGGCTGATCATGCACTGATCACGTGGCTGATCACACACTGTCACGTGACTGATCATGCACTGATCACGTGGCAATCATGCACTGATCACGTGGCTGATCATACACTGATCACGTAACTCATGCACTGATCACGTGGCTATCATGCACTGATCACGTGGCTGTCATGCAATGATCACGTAGCAACCATATACTGGTCACGTGACTGATCATGCACTGATCACGTAAATGATCATGCACTGATCACGTGACTGATCATGCACTGATCACGTGACTGATCATGCACTGATCACGTGGCTATCATGCACTGATCACGTGGCTGATCATGCACGATCACGTAGCAACCATGCACTGATCACGTGACTGATCATGCACTGATCACGTAATTGATCATGCACTGATCACGTGGCTCATCATGCACTGATCACGTGGCTGATCACACATGATCACGTGACTGATCATGCACTGATCACGTGGCTATCATGCACTGATCACGTGGCTGTCATGCACTGATCACGTGGCTATCATGCACTGATCACGTGGCTGATCATGCACGATCACGTGACTGATCATGCACTGATCACGTGGCTATCATGCACTGATCACGTGGCTGATCATGCACTGATCACGTGGCTGATCATGCACTGATCACGTAACTGATCATGCACTGATCACGTGACTGATCATGCACTGATCACGTGGCTATCATGCACTGATCACGTGGCTGACATACACTGATCACGTGCCTGATCATGCACTGATCACGTGGCTGATCATGCACTGATCACGTGACTGATCATGCACTGATCACGTGTCTGATCATGCACTGATCACGTGGCTATCATGCACTGCTCACGTGGCTGATCATGCCATGATCACGCAGCTACCATGTACTGGTCACATGACTGATCATGCACTGATCACGTGACTGATCATGCAGTGATCACGTGGCTATCATGCACTACTCACGTGGCTGATCATGCAATGATCATGTAGCTACCATGTACAGGTCACGTGAATGATCATACACCCATCAGGTGACTGATCATGCACTGATCACGTGGCTATCATGCACTGATCACGAGACTGATCATGCACTGATCACGTCTATATCATGCACTGATCACATGACTGCCCATGCACTGATCACGTGGATGATCATACACTAATCTTGTGACAGATCATGCACTGATCACGTGGCTGATCATGCACTGATACCGTGACTGAGCATGGACTGATCACATGACTATCATGTAGTGATCACGTGACTTAATGGCGCTGATCATGTGACTGATCATGCGCTGATCATGTTTGCTATCATACACTGATCATGTGCCTCTGGAGGCAATAAACAAAGAGCTGAGTAGGCACGAATCAAACAGTCAGCAGGCAATAATCATGGAACTCAGGTGTGAGGAATCATGCTGCTCAGCTGGCAATAATCAAGCAGCTGAGCAGGCAGGAATTACGCAGCACAGCTGGCAATTGTCAAGCAGATGACAGGCAGGAATCGTGCAGCTCAGCTGGCAATTGTCAAGCAGATGAGCAGACAGTAATCACGCAGCTCAGCAGGCCCAGATCACGTGACTGAGCATGCACTGTTCACGTGGCTGATCATACACTGATCACGTGATGATCATGCACTGATCACTTGGATATCATGCACTGATCACGTGGCTGATCATACACTGTTCACGTGTCTGACCATGCACTGATCACGTGGCTGATCATACACTGCTCACGTAACTGATCATGCACTGATCACGTGGCTATCATGCACTGATCACGTGGCTGAACATGCACTGTTCACGTGGCTGATCACACACCTGTCACGTGACATATCATGCACTGATCACGTGGCACTCATGCACTGATCACGTGGCTGATCATACTCTGCTCACGTAACTCATGCACACATCACGTGGCTATCATGCACTGCTCACGTGGCTCGTCATGGAATGATCACGTAGCAACCATATACTGGTCACGTGACTGATCATGCAGATCACGTAAATGATCATGCACTGTTCACGTGACTGATCATGTACTGATCACGTGACTGATCATGCACTGATCACGTGGCTATCATGCTCTGCTCACGTGGCTGATCATGCAACGATCACGTAGCAACCATGTACTGGTCACGTGACTGATCATGCACTGATCACGTAATTGATCCTGCACTGATCACGTGGCTCATCATGCACTGATCACGTGGCTGATCACACATGTATCACGTGACTGATCATGCACTGATCACGTGGCTCTCATGCACTGATCACGTGGCTGTCATGCACTGATCACGTGGATATCATGCACTGATCACGTGGCTGATCATGCACTGATCACGTGACTGATCATGCACTGATCACGTGGCTATCATGCACTGATCACGTGGCTGATCATGCACTGATCACGTGGCTGATCATGCACTGATCACGTGACTGATCATGCACTGATCACGTGGACTCATGCACTGATCACGTGGCTGATCATGCACTGATCACGTGACTCATGCACTGATCACGTGGCTGATCATGCACTGATCACGTGGCTGATCATGCACTGATCACGTGGCTATCATGCACTGATCACGTGACTGATCATGCACTGATCACGTGGCTGATCATGCACTGATCACGTGACTGATCATGCACTGATCACGTGACTGATCATGCACTGATCACGTGGCTATCATGCACTGATCACGTGGCTGATCATGCACTGATCACGTAGCATCATACTGATCACGTGACTGATCATGCACTGATCACGTAATTGATCATGCACTGATCACGTGGCTGATCATGCACTGATCACGTGGCTGATCACACATGATCACGTGACTGATCATGCACTGATCACGTGGCTATCATGCACTGATCACGTGGCTGATCATGCACTGATCACGTGGATATCATGCACTGATCACGTGGCTGATCACACGATCACGTGACTGATCATGCACTGATCACGTGGCTATCATGCACTGATCACGTGGCTGATCATGCACTGATCACGTGGCTGATCATGCACTGATCACGTGACTGATCATGCACTGATCACGTGACTGATCATGCACTGATCACGTGGCTATCATGCACTGATCACGTGGCTGATCATGCACTGATCACGTGACTGATCATGCACTGATCACGTGGCTGATCATGCACTGATCACGTGACTGATCATGCACTGATCACGTGGCTGATCATGCACTGATCACGTGGCTATCATGCACTGATCACGTGGCTGATCATGCACTGATCACGTGACTGATCATGCACTGATCACGTGGCTATCATGCACTGATCACGTGGCTGATCATGCACTGATCACGTAGCTACCATGTACTGATCACGTGACTGATCATGCACTGATCACGTAATTGATCATGCACTGATCACGTGGCTGATCATGCACTGATCACGTGGCTGATCATGCACTGATCACGTGACTGATCATGCACTGATCACGTGACTGATCATGCACTGATCACGTGGCTATCATGCACTGATCACGTGGCTGATCATACACTGATCACGTGCCTGATCATGCACTGATCACGTGGCTGATCATGCACTGATCACGTGACTGATCATGCACTGATCACGTGTCTGATCATGCACTGATCACGTGGCTATCATGCACTGCTCACGTGGCTGATCATGCCATGATCACGCAGC
This sequence comes from Bos javanicus, assembly GCF_032452875.1. Taxonomy (NCBI): domain Eukaryota; kingdom Metazoa; phylum Chordata; class Mammalia; order Artiodactyla; family Bovidae; genus Bos; species Bos javanicus. The sequence continues at coordinate 499,290 of NW_026893605.1, read as the reverse complement.
TACCATGTACTGGTCACATGACTGATCATGCACTGATCACGTGACTGATCATGCAGTGATCACGTGGCTATCATGCACTACTCACGTGGCTGATCATGCAATGATCATGTAGCTACCATGTACAGGTCACGTGAATGATCATACACCCATCAGGTGACTGATCATGCACTGATCACGTGGCTATCATGCACTGATCACGAGACTGATCATGCACTGATCACGTCTATATCATGCACTGATCACATGACTGCCCATGCACTGATCACGTGGATGATCATACACTAATCATGTGACAGATCATGCACTGATCACGTGGCTGATCATGCACTGATACCGTGACTGAGCATGGACTGATCACATGACTATCATGTAGTGATCACGTGACTTAATGGCGCTGATCATGTGACTGATCATGCGCTGATCATGTTTGCTATCATACACTGATCATGTGCCTCTGGAGGCAATAAACAAAGAGCTGAGTAGGCACGAATCAAACAGTCAGCAGGCAATAATCATGGAACTCAGGTGTGAGGAATCATGCTGCTCAGCTGGCAATAATCAAGCAGCTGAGCAGGCAGGAATTACGCAGCACAGCTGGCAATTGTCAAGCAGATGACAGGCAGGAATCGTGCAGCTCAGCTGGCAATTGTCAAGCAGATGAGCAGACAGTAATCACGCAGCTCAGCAGGCCCAGATCACGTGACTGAGCATGCACTGTTCACGTGGCTGATCATACACTGATCACGTGATGATCATGCACTGATCACTTGGATATCATGCACTGATCACGTGGCTGATCATACACTGTTCACGTGTCTGACCATGCACTGATCACGTGGCTGATCATACACTGCTCACGTAACTGATCATGCACTGATCACGTGGCTATCATGCACTGATCACGTGGCTGAACATGCACTGTTCACGTGGCTGATCACACACCTGTCACGTGACATATCATGCACTGATCACGTGGCACTCATGCACTGATCACGTGGCTGATCATACTCTGCTCACGTAACTCATGCACACATCACGTGGCTATCATGCACTGCTCACGTGGCTCGTCATGGAATGATCACGTAGCTACCATATACTGGTCACGTGACTGATCATGCACAGATCACGTAAATGATCATGCACTGTTCACGTGACTGATCATGTACTGATCACGTGACTGATCATGCACTGATCACGTGGCTATCATGCTCTGCTCACGTGGCTGATCATGCAACGATCACGTAGCAACCATGTACTGGTCACGTGACTGATCATGCACTGATCACGTAATTGATCCTGCACTGATCACGTGGCTCATCATGCACTGATCACGTGGCTGATCACACATGTATCACGTGACTGATCATGCACTGATCACGTGGCTATCATGCACTGATCACGTGGCTGTCATGCACTGATCACGTGGATATCATGCACTGATCACGTGGCTGATCATGCACTGATCACGTGACTGATCATGCACTGATCACGTGGCTATCATGCACTGATCACGTGGCTGATCATGCACTGATCACGTGGCTGATCATGCACTGATCACGTGACTGATCATGCACTGATCACGTGGACTCATGCACTGATCACGTGGCTGATCATGCACTGATCACGTGACTCATGCACTGATCACGTGGCTATCATGCACTGATCACGTGGCTGATCATGCATGATCACGTAGCTACCATGCACTGATCACGTGACTGATCATGCACTGATCACGTGGCTGATCATGCACTGATCACGTGACTGATCATGCACTGATCACGTGACTGATCATGCACTGATCACGTGGCTATCATGCACTGATCACGTGGCTGATCATGCACTGATCACGTAGCTATCATGCACTGATCACGTGACTGATCATGCACTGATCACGTGACTGATCATGCACTGATCACGTGGCTATCATGCACTGATCACGTGGCTGATCACACATGATCACGTGACTGATCATGCACTGATCACGTGGCTATCATGCACTGATCACGTGGCTGATCATGCACTGATCACGTGGATATCATGCACTGATCACGTGGCTGATCACACACGATCACATGACTGATCATGCACTGATCACGTGGCTATCATGCACTGATCACGTGGCTATCATGCACTGATCACGTGGCTGATCATGCACTGATCACGTAGCTACCATGCACTGATCACGTGACTGATCATGCACTGATCACGTAATTGATCATGCACTGATCACGTGGCTGATCATGCACTGATCACGTGGCTGATCATGCACTGATCACGTGACTGATCATGCACTGATCACGTGACTGATCATGCACTGATCACGTGGCTGATCATGCACTGATCACGTGGCTGATCATGCACTGATCACGTGGCTGATCATGCACTGATCACGTGGCTGATCATGCACTGATCACGTGACTGATCATGCACTGATCACGTGACTGATCATGCACTGATCACGTGGCTGATCATGCACTGATCACGTGGCTATCATGCACTGATCACGTGGCTGATCATGCACTGATCACGTGGCTATCATGCACTGATCACGTGACTGATCATGCACTGATCACGTGGCTGATCATGCACTGATCACGTGGCTGATCATGCACTGATCACGTGACTGATCATGCACTGATCACGTGACTGATCATGCACTGATCACGTGGCTATCATGCACTGATCACGTGGCTGATCATGCATGATCACGTAGCTATCATGCACTGATCACGTGACTGATCATGCACTGATCACGTGGCTGATCATGCACTGATCACGTGGCTATCATGCACTGATCACGTGACTGATCATGCACTGATCACGTAATTGATCATGCACTGATCACGTGGCTGATCATGCACTGATCACGTGGCTGATCATGCACTGATCACGTGACTGATCATGCACTGATCACGTGACTGATCATGCACTGATCACGTGGCTGATCATGCACTGATCACGTGGCTGATCATGCACTGATCACGTGACTGATCATGCACTGATCACGTGACTGATCATGCACTGATCACGTGGCTATCATGCACTGCTCACGTGGCTGATCATGCCATGATCACGCAGCTACCATGTACTGGTCACATGACTGATCATGCACTGATCACGTGACTGATCATGCAGTGATCACGTGGCTATCATGCACTACTCACGTGGCTGATCATGCAATGATCATGTAGCTACCATGTACAGGTCACGTGAATGATCATACACCCATCAGGTGACTGATCATGCACTGATCACGTGGCTATCATGCACTGATCACGAGACTGATCATGCACTGATCACGTCTATATCATGCACTGATCACATGACTGCCCATGCACTGATCACGTGGATGATCATACACTAATCATGTGACAGATCATGCACTGATCACGTGGCTGATCATGCACTGATACCGTGACTGAGCATGGACTGATCACATGACTATCATGTAGTGATCACGTGACTTAATGGCGCTGATCATGTGACTGATCATGCGCTGATCATGTTTGCTATCATACACTGATCATGTGCCTCTGGAGGCAATAAACAAAGAGCTGAGTAGGCACGAATCAAACAGTCAGCAGGCAATAATCATGGAACTCAGGTGTGAGGAATCATGCTGCTCAGCTGGCAATAATCAAGCAGCTGAGCAGGCAGGAATTACGCAGCACAGCTGGCAATTGTCAAGCAGATGACAGGCAGGAATCGTGCAGCTCAGCTGGCAATTGTCAAGCAGATGAGCAGACAGTAATCACGCAGCTCAGCAGGCCCAGATCACGTGACTGAGCATGCACTGTTCACGTGGCTGATCATACACTGATCACGTGATGATCATGCACTGATCACTTGGATATCATGCACTGATCACGTGGCTGATCATACACTGTTCACGTGTCTGACCATGCACTGATCACGTGGCTGATCATACACTGCTCACGTAACTGATCATGCACTGATCACGTGGCTATCATGCACTGATCACGTGGCTGAACATGCACTGTTCACGTGGCTGATCACACACCTGTCACGTGACATATCATGCACTGATCACGTGGCACTCATGCACTGATCACGTGGCTGATCATACTCTGCTCACGTAACTCATGCACACATCACGTGGCTATCATGCACTGCTCACGTGGCTCGTCATGGAATGATCACGTAGCAACCATATACTGGTCACGTGACTGATCATGCAAAGATCACGTAAATGATCATGCACTGTTCACGTGACTGATCATGTACTGATCACGTGACTGATCATGCACTGATCACGTGGCTATCATGCTCTGCTCACGTGGCTGATCATGCAACGATCACGTAGCAACCATGTACTGGTCACGTGACTGATCATGCACTGATCACGTAATTGATCCTGCACTGATCACGTGGCTCATCATGCACTGATCACGTGGCTGATCACACATGTATCACGTGACTGATCATGCACTGATCCGTGGCTCTCATGCACTGATCACGTGGCTGTCATGCACTGATCACGTGGATATCATGCACTGATCACGTGGCTGATCACACACGTATCACATGACTGATCATGCACTGATCACGTGGCTATCATGCACTGATCACGTGGCTATCATGCACTGATCACGTGACTGATCATGCACTGATCACGTAATTGATCATGCACTGATCACGTGGCTGATCATGCACTGATCACGTGGCTGATCATGCACTGATCACGTGACTGATCATGCACTGATCACGTGACTGATCATGCACTGATCACGTGGCTGATCATGCACTGATCACGTGGCTGATCATGCACTGATCACGTGACTGATCATGCACTGATCACGTGTCTGATCATGCACTGATCACGTGGCTATCATGCACTGCTCACGTGGCTGATCATGCCATGATCACGCAGCTACCATGTACTGGTCACATGACTGATCATGCACTGATCACGTGACTGATCATGCAGTGATCACGTGGCTATCATGCACTACTCACGTGGCTGATCATGCAATGATCATGTAGCTACCATGTACAGGTCACGTGAATGATCATACACCCATCAGGTGACTGATCATGCACTGATCACGTGGCTATCATGCACTGATCACGAGACTGATCATGCACTGATCACGTCTATATCATGCACTGATCACATGACTGCCCATGCACTGATCACGTGGATGATCATACACTAATCTTGTGACAGATCATGCACTGATCACGTGGCTGATCATGCACTGATACCGTGACTGAGCATGGACTGATCACATGACTATCATGTAGTGATCACGTGACTTAATGGCGCTGATCATGTGACTGATCATGCGCTGATCATGTTTGCTATCATACACTGATCATGTGCCTCTGGAGGCAATAAACAAAGAGCTGAGTAGGCACGAATCAAACAGTCAGCAGGCAATAATCATGGAACTCAGGTGTGAGGAATCATGCTGCTCAGCTGGCAATAATCAAGCAGCTGAGCAGGCAGGAATTACGCAGCACAGCTGGCAATTGTCAAGCAGATGACAGGCAGGAATCGTGCAGCTCAGCTGGCAATTGTCAAGCAGATGAGCAGACAGTAATCACGCAGCTCAGCAGGCCCAGATCACGTGACTGAGCATGCACTGTTCACGTGGCTGATCATACACTGATCACGTGATGATCATGCACTGATCACTTGGATATCATGCACTGATCACGTGGCTGATCATACACTGTTCACGTGTCTGACCATGCACTGATCACGTGGCTGATCATACACTGCTCACGTAACTGATCATGCACTGATCACGTGGCTATCATGCACTGATCACGTGGCTGAACATGCACTGTTCACGTGGCTGATCACACACCTGTCACGTGACATATCATGCACTGATCACGTGGCACTCATGCACTGATCACGTGGCTGATCATACTCTGCTCACGTAACTCATGCACACATCACGTGGCTATCATGCACTGCTCGTCATGGAATGATCACGTAGCAACCATATACTGGTCACGTGACTGATCATGCAAAGATCACGTAAATGATCATGCACTGTTCACGTGACTGATCATGTACTGATCACGTGACTGATCATGCACTGATCACGTGGCTATCATGCTCTGCTCACGTGGCTGATCATGCAACGATCACGTAGCAACCATGTACTGGTCACGTGACTGATCATGCACTGATCACGTAATTGATCTTGCACTGATCACGTGGCTCATCATGCACTGATCACGTGGCTGATCACACATGTATCACGTGACTGATCATGCACTGATCCCGTGGCTCTCATGCACTGATCACGTGGCTGTCATGCACTGATCACGTGGATATCATGCACTGATCACGTGGCTGATCACACACGTATCACATGACTGATCATGCACTGATCACGTGGCTATCATGCACTGATCACGTGGCTATCATGCACTGATCACGTGGCTGATCATGCAATGATCACGTAGCTACCATGTACTGGTCACGTGACTGATCATGCACTGATCACGTGATTGATCATGCACTGATCACGTGGCTGATCATGCACTGATCACGTGGCTGATCATGCACTGATCACGTGACTGATCATGCACTGATCACGTGACTGATCATGCACTGATCACGTGGCTATCATGCACTGATCACGTGGCTGATCATGCATGATCACGCAGCTACCATGTACTGGTCACATGACTGATCATGCACTGATCACGTGACTGATCATGCACTGATCACGTGGCTATCATGCACTACTCACGTGGCTGATCATGCAATGATCATGTAGCTACCATGTACAGGTCACGTGAATGATCATACACCCATCAGGTGACTGATCATGCACTGATCACGTGGCTATCATGCACTGATCACGTGACTGATCATGCACTGATCACGTCTATATCATGCACTGATCACATGACTGCCCATGCACTGATCACGTGGATGATCATACACTAATCTTGTGACAGATCATGCACTGATCACGTGGCTGATCATGCACTGATACCGTGACTGAGCATGGACTGATCACATGACTATCATGTAGTGATCACGTGACTTAATGGCGCTGATCATGTGACTGATCATGCGCTGATCATGTTTGCTATCATACACTGATCATGTGCCTCTGGAGGCAATAAACAAAGAGCTGAGTAGGCACGAATCAAACAGTCAGCAGGCAATAATCATGGAACTCAGGTGTGAGGAATCATGCTGCTCAGCTGGCAATAATCAAGCAGCTGAGCAGGCAGGAATTACGCAGCACAGCTGGCAATTGTCAAGCAGATGACAGGCAGGAATCGTGCAGCTCAGCTGGCAATTGTCAAGCAGATGAGCAGACAGTAATCACGCAGCTCAGCAGGCCCTGATCACGTGACTGAGCATGCACTGATCACGTGGCTGATCATACACTGATCACGTGACTGATCATGCACTGATCACGTGGCTATCATGCACTGATCACGTGGCTGATCATGCACTGTTCACGTGGCTGATCACACACTGTCACGTGACATATCATGCACTGATCACGTGGCACTCATGCACTGATCACGTGGCTGATCATACTCTGCTCACGTAACTCATGCACACATCACGTGGCTATCATGCACTGCTCACGTGGCTCGTCATGGAATGATCACGTAGCTACCATATACTGGTCACGTGACTGATCATGCACTGATCACGTAAATGATCATGCACTGTTCACGTGACTGATCATGTACTGATCACGTGACTGATCATGCACTGATCACGTGGCTATCATGCACTGCTCACGTGGCTGATCATGCAACGATCACGTAGCAACCATGTACTGGTCACGTGACTGATCATGCACTGATCACGTAATTGATCATGCACTGATCACGTGGCTCATCATGCACTGATCACGTGGCTGATCACACATGTATCACGTGACTGATCATGCACTGATCACGTGGCTATCATGCACTGATCACGTGGCTGTCATGCACTGATCACGTGGATATCATGCACTGATCACGTGGCTGATCATACACTGATCACGTGACTGATCATGCACTGATCACGTGGCTATCATGCACTGATCACGTGGCTGATCATGCACTGATCACGTGGCTGATCATGCACTGATCACGTGACTGATCATGCACTGATCACGTGGACTCATGCACTGATCACGTGGCTGATCATGCACTGATCACGTAACTCATGCACTGATCACGTGGCTATCATGCACTGATCACGTGGCTGATCATGCACTGATCACGTAGCTATCATGCACTGATCACGTGACTGATCATGCACTGATCACGTGACTGATCATGCACTGATCACGTGACTGATCATGCACTGATCACGTGACTGATCATGCACTGATCACGTGGCTATCATGCACTGATCACGTGGCTGATCATGCACTGATCACGTAGCTACCATGTACTGATCACGTGACTGATCATGCACTGATCACGTGATTGATCATGCACTGATCACGTGGCTGATCATGCACTGATCACGTGGCTGATCACACATGATCACGTGACTGATCATGCACTGATCACGTGGCTATCATGCACTGATCACGTGGCTGTCATGCACTGATCACGTGGCTGATCATGCACTGATCACGTAGCTATCATGCACTGATCACGTGACTGATCATGCACTGATCACGTAATTGATCATGCACTGATCACGTGGCTGATCATGCACTGATCACGTGGCTGATCACACATGATCACGTGACTGATCATGCACTGATCACGTGGCTATCATGCACTGATCACGTGGCTATCATGCACTGATCACGTGGCTGATCATGCACTGATCACGTGGCATGCACTGATCACGTGACTGATCATGCACTGATCACGTGACTGATCATGCACTGATCACGTGGCTATCATGCACTGATCACGTGGCTGATCATGCACTGATCACGTAGCTATCATGCACTGATCACGTGACTGATCATGCACTGATCACGTGACTGATCATGCACTGATCACGTGGCTATCATGCACTGATCACGTGGCTGATCATGCACTGATCACGTGGCTATCATGCACTGATCACGTGACTGATCATGCACTGATCACGTGACTGATCATGCACTGATCACGTGGCTGATCATGCACTGATCACGTGGCTATCATGCACTGATCACGTGGCTGATCATGCACTGATCACGTAGCTATCATGTACTGTCACGTGACTGATCATGCACTGATCACGTGACTGATCATGCACTGATCACGTGGCTATCATGCACTGATCACGTGGCTGATCATGCACTGATCACGTGACTGATCATGCACTGATCACGTGGCTGATCATGCACTGATCACGTGACTGATCATGCACTGATCACGTGGCTGATCATGCACTGATCACGTGACTGATCATGCACTGATCACGTGTCTGATCATGCACTGATCACGTGGCTATCATGCACTGCTCACGTGGCTGATCATGCCATGATCACGCAGCTACCATGTACTGGTCACATGACTGATCATGCACTGATCACGTGACTGATCATGCAGTGATCACGTGGCTATCATGCACTACTCACGTGGCTGATCATGCAATGATCATGTAGCTACCATGTACAGGTCACGTGAATGATCATACACCCATCAGGTGACTGATCATGCACTGATCACGTGGCTATCATGCACTGATCACGAGACTGATCATGCACTGATCACGTCTATATCATGCACTGATCACATGACTGCCCATGCACTGATCACGTGGATGATCATACACTAATCATGTGACAGATCATGCACTGATCACGTGGCTGATCATGCACTGATACCGTGACTGAGCATGGACTGATCACATGACTATCATGTAGTGATCACGTGACTTAATGGCGCTGATCATGTGACTGATCATGCGCTGATCATGTTTGCTATCATACACTGATCATGTGCCTCTGGAGGCAATAAACAAAGAGCTGAGTAGGCACGAATCAAACAGTCAGCAGGCAATAATCATGGAACTCAGGTGTGAGGAATCATGCTGCTCAGCTGGCAATAATCAAGCAGCTGAGCAGGCAGGAATTACGCAGCACAGCTGGCAATTGTCAAGCAGATGACAGGCAGGAATCGTGCAGCTCAGCTGGCAATTGTCAAGCAGATGAGCAGACAGTAATCACGCAGCTCAGCAGGCCCAGATCACGTGACTGAGCATGCACTGTTCACGTGGCTGATCATACACTGATCACGTGATGATCATGCACTGATCACTTGGATATCATGCACTGATCACGTGGCTGATCATACACTGTTCACGTGTCTGACCATGCACTGATCACGTGGCTGATCATACACTGCTCACGTAACTGATCATGCACTGATCACGTGGCTATCATGCACTGATCACGTGGCTGAACATGCACTGTTCACGTGGCTGATCACACACCTGTCACGTGACATATCATGCACTGATCACGTGGCACTCATGCACTGATCACGTGGCTGATCATACTCTGCTCACGTAACTCATGCACACATCACGTGGCTATCATGCACTGCTCGTCATGGAATGATCACGTAGCAACCATATACTGGTCACGTGACTGATCATGCACAGATCACGTAAATGATCATGCACTGTTCACGTGACTGATCATGTACTGATCACGTGACTGATCATGCACTGATCACGTGGCTATCATGCTCTGCTCACGTGGCTGATCATGCAACGATCACGTAGCAACCATGTACTGGTCACGTGACTGATCATGCACTGATCACGTAATTGATCCTGCACTGATCACGTGGCTCATCATGCACTGATCACGTGGCTGATCACACATGTATCACGTGACTGATCATGCACTGATCCGTGGCTCTCATGCACTGATCACGTGGCTGTCATGCACTGATCACGTGGATATCATGCACTGATCACGTGGCTGATCACACACGTATCACATGACTGATCATGCACTGATCACGTGGCTATCATGCACTGATCACGTGGCTATCATGCACTGATCACGTGGCTGATCATGCAATGATCACGTAGCTACCATGTACTGGTCACGTGACTGATCATGCACTGATCACGTAATTGATCATGCACTGATCACGTGGCTGATCATGCACTGATCACGTGGCTGATCATGCACTGATCACGTAACTGATCATGCACTGATCACGTGACTGATCATGCACTGATCACGTGGCTATCATGCACTGATCACGTGGCTGATCATGCACTGATCACGTGCTATCATGCACTGATCACGTGACTGATCATGCACTGATCACGTGACTGATCATGCACTGATCACGTGGCTGATCATGCACTGATCACGTGGCTATCATGCACTGCTCACGTGGCTGATCATGCCATGATCACGCAGCTACCATGTACTGGTCACATGACTGATCATGCACTGATCACGTGACTGATCATGCACTGATCACGTGGCTATCATGCACTACTCACGTGGCTGATCATGCAATGATCATGTAGCTACCATGTACAGGTCACGTGAATGATCATACACCCATCAGGTGACTGATCATGCACTGATCACGTGGCTATCATGCACTGATCACGAGACTGATCATGCACTGATCACGTCTATATCATGCACTGATCACATGACTGCCCATGCACTGATCACGTGGATGATCATACACTAATCTTGTGACAGATCATGCACTGATCACGTGGCTGATCATGCACTGATACCGTGACTGAGCATGGACTGATCACATGACTATCATGTAGTGATCACGTGACTTAATGGCGCTGATCATGTGACTGATCATGCGCTGATCATGTTTGCTATCATACACTGATCATGTGCCTCTGGAGGCAATAAACAAAGAGCTGAGTAGGCACGAATCAAACAGTCAGCAGGCAATAATCATGGAACTCAGGTGTGAGGAATCATGCTGCTCAGCTGGCAATAATCAAGCAGCTGAGCAGGCAGGAATTACGCAGCACAGCTGGCAATTGTCAAGCAGATGACAGGCAGGAATCGTGCAGCTCAGCTGGCAATTGTCAAGCAGATGAGCAGACAGTAATCACGCAGCTCAGCAGGCCCTGATCACGTGACTGAGCATGCACTGTTCACGTGGCTGATCATACACTGATCACGTGACTGATCATGCACTGATCACGTGGCTATCATGCACTGATCACGTGGCTGATCATGCACTGATCACGTGGCTGATCACACACTGTCACGTGACTATCATGCACTGATCACGTGGCACTCATGCACTGATCACGTGGCTGATCATACACTGATCACGTAACTCATGCACACATCACGTGGCTATCATGCACTGATCACGTGGCTGTCATGCAATGATCACGTAGCAACCATATACTGGTCACGTGACTGATCATGCACTGATCACGTAAATGATCATGCACTGATCACGTGACTGATCATGCACTGATCACGTGACTGATCATGCACTGATCACGTGGCTATCATGCACTGCTCACGTGGCTGATCATGCACGATCACGTAGCAACCATGTACTGGTCACGTGACTGATCATGCACTGATCACGTAATTGATCATGCACTGATCACGTGGCTCATCATGCACTGATCACGTGGCTGATCACACATGATCACGTGACTGATCATGCACTGATCACGTGGCTATCATGCACTGATCACGTGGCTGTCATGCACTGATCACGTGGATATCATGCACTGATCACGTGGCTGATCACACACGTATCACATGACTGATCATGCACTGATCACGTGGCTATCATGCACTGATCACGTGGCTATCATGCACTGATCACGTGGCTGATCATGCAATGATCACGTAGCTACCATGTACTGATCACGTGACTGATCATGCACTGATCACGTAATTGATCATGCACTGATCACGTGGCTGATCATGCACTGATCACGTGGCTGATCATGCACTGATCACGTGACTGATCATGCACTGATCACGTGACTGATCATGCACTGATCACGTGGCTATCATGCACTGATCACGTGGCTGATCATGCACTGATCACGTGCCTGATCATGCACTGATCACGTGGCTGATCATGCACTGATCACGTGACTGATCATGCACTGATCACGTGTCTGATCATGCACTGATCACGTGGCTATCATGCACTGATCACGTGGCTGATCATGCATGATCACGCAGCTATCATGCACTGATCACGTGACTGATCATGCACTGATCACGTGACTGATCATGCACTGATCACGTGGCTATCATGCACTGATCACGTGGCTGATCATGCACTGATCACGTAGCTACCATGCACTGATCACGTGACTGATCATGCACTGATCACGTGACTGATCATGCACTGATCACGTGGCTATCATGCACTGATCACGTGGCTGATCATGCACTGATCACGCAGCTATCATGCACTGATCACGTGACTGATCATGCACTGATCACGTGACTGATCATGCACTGATCACGTGGCTATCATGCACTGATCACGTGACTGATCATGCACTGATCACGTGACTGATCATGCACTGATCACGTGGCTGATCATGCACTGATCACGTGGCTGATCACACATGATCACGTGACTGATCATGCACTGATCACGTGGCTATCATGCACTGATCACGTGGCTGATCATGCACTGATCACGTGGCTATCATGCACTGATCACGTGGCTGATCACACACGATCACGTGACTGATCATGCACTGATCACGTGGCTATCATGCACTGATCACGTGGCTGATCATGCACTGATCACGTGGCTGATCATGCACTGATCACGTGGCTGATCATGCACTGATCACGTGACTGATCATGCACTGATCACGTGGCTGATCATGCACTGATCACGTGGCTGATCATGCACTGATCACGTGACTGATCATGCACTGATCACGTGACTGATCATGCACTGATCACGTGGCTGATCATGCACTGATCACGTGGCTGATCATGCACTGATCACGTGGCTGATCATGCACTGATCACGTGGCTGATCATGCACTGATCACGTGACTGATCATGCACTGATCACGTGACTGATCATGCACTGATCACGTGGCTATCATGCACTACTCACGTGGCTGATCATGCAATGATCATGTAGCTACCATGTACAGGTCACGTGAATGATCATACACCCATCAGGTGACTGATCATGCACTGATCACGTGGCTATCATGCACTGATCACGAGACTGATCATGCACTGATCACGTCTATATCATGCACTGATCACATGACTGCCCATGCACTGATCACGTGGATGATCATACACTAATCATGTGACAGATCATGCACTGATCACGTGGCTGATCATGCACTGATACCGTGACTGAGCATGGACTGATCACATGACTATCATGTAGTGATCACGTGACTTAATGGCGCTGATCATGTGACTGATCATGCGCTGATCATGTTTGCTATCATACACTGATCATGTGCCTCTGGAGGCAATAAACAAAGAGCTGAGTAGGCACGAATCAAACAGTCAGCAGGCAATAATCATGGAACTCAGCTGTGAGGAATCATGCTGCTCAGCTGGCAATAATCAAGCAGCTGAGCAGGCAGGAATTACGCAGCACAGCTGGCAATTGTCAAGCAGATGACAGGCAGGAATCGTGCAGCTCAGCTGGCAATTGTCAAGCAGATGAGCAGACAGTAATCACGCAGCTCAGCAGGCCCAGATCACGTGACTGAGCATGCACTGTTCACGTGGCTGATCATACACTGATCACGTGATGATCATGCACTGATCACTTGGATATCATGCACTGATCACGTGGCTGATCATACACTGTTCACGTGTCTGACCATGCACTGATCACGTGGCTGATCATACACTGCTCACGTAACTGATCATGCACTGATCACGTGGCTATCATGCACTGATCACGTGGCTGAACATGCACTGTTCACGTGGCTGATCACACACCTGTCACGTGACATATCATGCACTGATCACGTGGCACTCATGCACTGATCACGTGGCTGATCATACTCTGCTCACGTAACTCATGCACACATCACGTGGCTATCATGCACTGCTCACGTGGCTCGTCATGGAATGATCACGTAGCAACCATATACTGGTCACGTGACTGATCATGCAAAGATCACGTAAATGATCATGCACTGTTCACGTGACTGATCATGTACTGATCACGTGACTGATCATGCACTGATCACGTGGCTATCATGCTCTGCTCACGTGGCTGATCATGCAACGATCACGTAGCAACCATGTACTGGTCACGTGACTGATCATGCACTGATCACGTAATTGATCCTGCACTGATCACGTGGCTGATCACACATGATCACGTGACTGATCATGCACTGATCACGTGGCTCTCATGCACTGATCACGTGGCTGTCATGCACTGATCACGTGGATATCATGCACTGATCACGTGGCTGATCACACACGTATCACATGACTGATCATGCACTGATCACGTGGCTATCATGCACTGATCACGTGGCTATCATGCACTGATCACGTGGCTGATCATGCAATGATCACGTAGCTACCATGTACTGGTCACGTGACTGATCATGCACTGATCACGTAATTGATCATGCACTGATCACGTGGCTGATCATGCACTGATCACGTGGCTGATCATGCACTGATCACATAACTGATCATGCACTGATCACGTGACTGATCATGCACTGATCACGTGGCTATCATGCACTGATCACTTGGCTGACATGCACTGATCACGTGCCTGATCATGCACTGATCACGTGGCTGATCATGCACTGATCACGTGACTGATCATGCACTGATCACGTGTCTGATCATGCACTGATCACGTGGCTATCATGCACTGCTCACGTGGCTGATCATGCCATGATCACGCAGCTACCATGTACTGGTCACATGACTGATCATGCACTGATCACGTGACTGATCATGCACTGATCACGTGGCTATCATGCACTACTCACGTGGCTGATCATGCAATGATCATGTAGCTACCATGTACAGGTCACGTGAATGATCATACACCCATCAGGTGACTGATCATGCACTGATCACGTGGCTATCATGCACTGATCACGAGACTGATCATGCACTGATCACGTCTATATCATGCACTGATCACATGACTGCCCATGCACTGATCACGTGGATGATCATACACTAATCTTGTGACAGATCATGCACTGATCACGTGGCTGATCATGCACTGATACCGTGACTGAGCATGGACTGATCACATGACTATCATGTAGTGATCACGTGACTTAATGGCGCTGATCATGTGACTGATCATGCGCTGATCATGTTTGCTATCATACACTGATCATGTGCCTCTGGAGGCAATAAACAAAGAGCTGAGTAGGCACGAATCAAACAGTCAGCAGGCAATAATCATGGAACTCAGCTGTGAGGAATCATGCTGCTCAGCTGGCAATAATCAAGCAGCTGAGCAGGCAGGAATTACGCAGCACAGCTGGCAATTGTCAAGCAGATGACAGGCAGGAATCGTGCAGCTCAGCTGGCAATTGTCAAGCAGATGAGCAGACAGTAATCACGCAGCTCAGCAGGCCCAGATCACGTGACTGAGCATGCACTGTTCACGTGGCTGATCATACACTGATCACGTGACTGATCATGCACTGATCACGTGGCTGATCATGCACTGATCACGTGGCTGATCATGCACTGATCACGTGGCTGATCATGCACTGATCACGTGGCTGATCATGCACTGATCACGTGGCTGATCATGCACTGATCACGTGACTATCATGCACTGATCACGTGGCACTCATGCACTGATCACGTGGCTGATCATGCACTGATCACGTGACTGATCATGCACTGATCACGTGGCTGATCATGCACTGATCACGTGGCTGATCACACACTGTCACGTGACTATCATGCACTGATCACGTGGCATCATGCACTGATCACGTGGCTGATCATGCACTGATCACGTGACTCATGCACTGATCACGTGGCTATCATGCACTGATCACGTGGCTGATCATGCACTGATCACGTAGCTATCATGCACTGGTCACGTGACTGATCATGCACTGATCACGTGGCTGATCATGCACTGATCACGTGACTGATCATGCACTGATCACGTGACTGATCATGCACTGATCACGTGACTGATCATGCACTGATCACGTGGCTGATCATGCACTGATCACGTGGCTGATCACACATGATCACGTGACTGATCATGCACTGATCACGTGGCTATCATGCACTGATCACGTGGCTGATCATGCACTGATCACGTGGATATCATGCACTGATCACGTGGCTGATCACACACGATCACATGACTGATCATGCACTGATCACGTGGCTATCATGCACTGATCACGTGGCTATCATGCACTGATCACGTGGCTGATCATGCACTGATCACGTAGCTACCATGTACTGATCACGTGACTGATCATGCACTGATCACGTAATTGATCATGCACTGATCACGTGGCTGATCATGCACTGATCACGTGGCTGATCATGCACTGATCACGTGACTGATCATGCACTGATCACGTGACTGATCATGCACTGATCACGTGGCTATCATGCACTGATCACGTGGCTGATCATACACTGATCACGTGCCTATCATGCACTGATCACGTGGCTGATCATGCACTGATCACGTGACTGATCATGCACTGATCACGTCTGATCATGCACTGATCACGTGGCTATCATGCACTGATCACGTGGCTGATCATGCATGATCACGCAGCTACCATGCACTGATCACGTGACTGATCATGCACTGATCACGTGACTGATCATGCACTGATCACGTGGCTATCATGCACTGATCACGTGGCTGATCATGCAATGATCATGTAGCTACCATGTACTGGTCACGTGAATGATCATACACTGATCACGTGACTGATCATGCACTGATCACGTGGCTATCATGCACTGATCACGTGACTGATCATGCACTGATCACGTCTATATCATGCACTGATCACATGACTGATCATGCACTGATCACGTGGATGATCATGCACTGATCACGTGACTGATCATGCACTGATCACGTGGCTGATCATGCACTGATCACGTGACTGATCATGCACTGATCACGTGGCTATCATGCACTGATCACGTGGCTATCATGCACTGATCACGTGGCTGATCATGCACTGATCACGTGACTGATCATGCACTGATCACGTGGCTGATCATGCACTGATCACGTGACTGATCATGCACTGATCACGTGGCTATCATGCACTGATCACGTGGCTGATCATGCACTGATCACGTGGCTGATCATGCACTGATCACGTGACTGATCATGCACTGATCACGTGGCATCATGCACTGATCACGTGGCTGATCATACACTGATCACGTGACTCATGCATGATCACGTGGCTATCATGCACTGATCACGTGGCTGTCATGCACTGATCACGTGGCTATCATGCACTGATCACGTGACTGATCATGCACTGATCACGTGACTGATCATGCACTGATCACGTGGCTGATCATGCACTGATCACGTGGCTGATCATGCCATGATCACGCAGCTACCATGTACTGGTCACATGACTGATCATGCACTGATCACGTGACTGATCATGCAGTGATCACGTGGCTATCATGCACTACTCACGTGGCTGATCATGCAATGATCATGTAGCTACCATGTACAGGTCACGTGAATGATCATACACCCATCAGGTGACTGATCATGCACTGATCACGTGGCTATCATGCACTGATCACGAGACTGATCATGCACTGATCACGTCTATATCATGCACTGATCACATGACTGCCCATGCACTGATCACGTGGATGATCATACACTAATCATGTGACAGATCATGCACTGATCACGTGGCTGATCATGCACTGATACCGTGACTGAGCATGGACTGATCACATGACTATCATGTAGTGATCACGTGACTTAATGGCGCTGATCATGTGACTGATCATGCGCTGATCATGTTTGCTATCATACACTGATCATGTGCCTCTGGAGGCAATAAACAAAGAGCTGAGTAGGCACGAATCAAACAGTCAGCAGGCAATAATCATGGAACTCAGCTGTGAGGAATCATGCTGCTCAGCTGGCAATAATCAAGCAGCTGAGCAGGCAGGAATTACGCAGCACAGCTGGCAATTGTCAAGCAGATGACAGGCAGGAATCGTGCAGCTCAGCTGGCAATTGTCAAGCAGATGAGCAGACAGTAATCACGCAGCTCAGCAGGCCCAGATCACGTGACTGAGCATGCACTGTTCACGTGGCTGATCATACACTGATCACGTGATGATCATGCACTGATCACTTGGATATCATGCACTGATCACGTGGCTGATCATACACTGTTCACGTGTCTGACCATGCACTGATCACGTGGCTGATCATACACTGCTCACGTAACTGATCATGCACTGATCACGTGGCTATCATGCACTGATCACGTGGCTGAACATGCACTGTTCACGTGGCTGATCACACACCTGTCACGTGACATATCATGCACTGATCACGTGGCACTCATGCACTGATCACGTGGCTGATCATACTCTGCTCACGTAACTCATGCACACATCACGTGGCTATCATGCACTGCTCACGTGGCTCGTCATGGAATGATCACGTAGCTACCATATACTGGTCACGTGACTGATCATGCACAGATCACGTAAATGATCATGCACTGTTCACGTGACTGATCATGTACTGATCACGTGACTGATCATGCACTGATCACGTGGCTATCATGCTCTGCTCACGTGGCTGATCATGCAACGATCACGTAGCAACCATGTACTGGTCACGTGACTGATCATGCACTGATCACGTAATTGATCCTGCACTGATCACGTGGCTCATCATGCACTGATCACGTGGCTGATCACACATGTATCACGTGACTGATCATGCACTGATCACGTGGCTCTCATGCACTGATCACGTGGCTGTCATGCACTGATCACGTGGATATCATGCACTGATCACGTGGCTGATCACACACGTATCACATGACTGATCATGCACTGATCACGTGGCTATCATGCACTGATCACGTGGCTATCATGCACTGATCACGTGGCTGATCATGCAATGATCACGTAGCTACCATGTACTGGTCACGTGACTGATCATGCACTGATCACGTAATTGATCATGCACTGATCACGTGGCTGATCATGCACTGATCACGTGGCTGATCATACACTGATCACATAACTGATCATGCACTGATCACGTGACTGATCATGCACTGATCACGTGGCTATCATGCACTGATCACTTGGCTGACATACACTGATCACGTGCCTGATCATGCACTGATCACGTGGCTGATCATGCACTGATCACGTGACTGATCATGCACTGATCACGTGTCTGATCATGCACTGATCACGTGGCTATCATGCACTGCTCACGTGGCTGATCATGCCATGATCACGCAGCTACCATGTACTGGTCACATGACTGATCATGCACTGATCACGTGACTGATCATGCACTGATCACGTGGCTATCATGCACTACTCACGTGGCTGATCATGCAATGATCATGTAGCTACCATGTACAGGTCACGTGAATGATCATACACCCATCAGGTGACTGATCATGCACTGATCACGTGGCTATCATGCACTGATCACGAGACTGATCATGCACTGATCACGTCTATATCATGCACTGATCACATGACTGCCCATGCACTGATCACGTGGATGATCATACACTAATCTTGTGACAGATCATGCACTGATCACGTGGCTGATCATGCACTGATACCGTGACTGAGCATGGACTGATCACATGACTATCATGTACTGATCACGTGACTTAATGGCACTGATCATGTGACTGATCATGCGCTGATCATGTTTGCTATCATACACTGATCATGTGCCTCTGGAGGCAATAAACAAAGAGCTGAGTAGGCACGAATCAAACAGTCAGCAGGCAATAATCATGGAACTCAGCTGTGAGGAATCATGCTGCTCAGCTGGCAATAATCAAGCAGCTGAGCAGGCAGGAATTACGCAGCACAGCTGGCAATTGTCAAGCAGATGACAGGCAGGAATCATGCAGCTCAGCTGGCAATTGTCAAGCAGATGAGCAGACAGTAATCACGCAGCTCAGCAGGCCCTGATCACGTGACTGATCATGCACTGTTCACGTCTATATCATGCACTGATCACATGACTGATCATGCACTGATCACGTGGATGATCATGCACTGATCACGTGGCTGATCATGCACTGATCACGTGACTGATCATGCACTGATCACGTGACTATCATGCACTGATCACGTGACTTAATGGCACTGATCATGTGACTGATCATGCACTGATCATGTTTGCTATCATACACTGATCATGTGCCTCTGGAGGCAATAAACAAAGAGCTGAGTAGGCACGAATCAAACAGTCAGCAGGCAATAATCATGGAACACAGGTCTGAGGAATCATGCTGCTCAGCTGGCAATAATCAAGCAGCTGAGCAGGCAGGAATTACGCAGCACAGCTGGCAATTGTCAAGCAGATGACAGGCAGGAATCGTGCAGCTCAGCTGGCAATTGTCAAGCAGATGAGCAGATAGTAATCACGCAGCTCAGCAGGCCCAGATCACGTGACTGAGCATGCACTGTTCACGTGGCTGATCATACACTGATCACGTGATGATCATGCACTGATCACGTGGCTATCATGCACTGATCACGTGGCTGATCATACACTGATCACGTGTCTGACCATGCACTGATCACGTGGCTGATCATGCACTGATCACGTAACTGATCATGCACTGATCACGTGGCATCATGCACTGATCACGTGGCTGATCATACACTGATCACGTAACTCATGCACACATCACGTGGCTATCATGCACTGATCACGTGGCTGATCATGCACTGATCACGTAGCAACCATATACTGGTCACGTGACTGATCATGCACTGATCACGTAAATGATCATGCACTGATCACGTGACTGATCATGCACTGATCACGTGACTGATCATGCACTGATCACGTGGCTATCATGCACTGCTCACGTGGCTGATCATGCACGATCACGTAGCAACCATGTACTGGTCACGTGACTGATCATGCACTGATCACGTAATTGATCATGCACTGATCACGTGGCTCATCATGCACTGATCACGTGGCTGATCACACATGATCACGTGACTGATCATGCACTGATCACGTGGCTATCATGCACTGATCACGTGGCTGTCATGCACTGATCACGTGGATATCATGCACTGATCACGTGGCTGATCACACACTATCACATGACTGATCATGCACTGATCACGTGGCTATCATGCACTGATCACGTGGCTATCATGCACTGATCACGTGGCTGATCATGCACTGATCACGTAGCTATCATGCACTGATCACGTGACTGATCATGCACTGATCACGTGATTGATCATGCACTGATCACGTGGCTGATCATGCACTGATCACGTGGCTGATCATGCACTGATCACGTGACTGATCATGCACTGATCACGTGACTGATCATGCACTGATCACGTGGCTATCATGCACTGCTCACGTGGCTGATCATGCCATGATCACGCAGCTACCATGTACTGGTCACATGACTGATCATGCACTGATCACGTGACTGATCATGCAGTGATCACGTGGCTATCATGCACTACTCACGTGGCTGATCATGCAATGATCATGTAGCTACCATGTACAGGTCACGTGAATGATCATACACCCATCAGGTGACTGATCATGCACTGATCACGTGGCTATCATGCACTGATCACGAGACTGATCATGCACTGATCACGTCTATATCATGCACTGATCACATGACTGCCCATGCACTGATCACGTGGATGATCATACACTAATCTTGTGACAGATCATGCACTGATCACGTGGCTGATCATGCACTGATACCGTGACTGAGCATGGACTGATCACATGACTATCATGTAGTGATCACGTGACTTAATGGCGCTGATCATGTGACTGATCATGCGCTGATCATGTTTGCTATCATACACTGATCATGTGCCTCTGGAGGCAATAAACAAAGAGCTGAGTAGGCACGAATCAAACAGTCAGCAGGCAATAATCATGGAACTCAGCTGTGAGGAATCATGCTGCTCAGCTGGCAATAATCAAGCAGCTGAGCAGGCAGGAATTACGCAGCACAGCTGGCAATTGTCAAGCAGATGACAGGCAGGAATCGTGCAGCTCAGCTGGCAATTGTCAAGCAGATGAGCAGACAGTAATCACGCAGCTCAGCAGGCCCAGATCACGTGACTGAGCATGCACTGTTCACGTGGCTGATCATACACTGATCACGTGATGATCATGCACTGATCACTTGGATATCATGCACTGATCACGTGGCTGATCATACACTGTTCACGTGTCTGACCATGCACTGATCACGTGGCTGATCATACACTGCTCACGTAACTGATCATGCACTGATCACGTGGCTATCATGCACTGATCACGTGGCTGAACATGCACTGTTCACGTGGCTGATCACACACCTGTCACGTGACATATCATGCACTGATCACGTGGCACTCATGCACTGATCACGTGGCTGATCATACTCTGCTCACGTAACTCATGCACACATCACGTGGCTATCATGCACTGCTCACGTGGCTCGTCATGGAATGATCACGTAGCAACCATATACTGGTCACGTGACTGATCATGCACAGATCACGTAAATGATCATGCACTGTTCACGTGACTGATCATGTACTGATCACGTGACTGATCATGCACTGATCACGTGGCTATCATGCTCTGCTCACGTGGCTGATCATGCAACGATCACGTAGCAACCATGTACTGGTCACGTGACTGATCATGCACTGATCACGTAATTGATCCTGCACTGATCACGTGGCTCATCATGCACTGATCACGTGGCTGATCACACATGTATCACGTGACTGATCATGCACTGATCACGTGGCTCTCATGCACTGATCACGTGGCTGTCATGCACTGATCACGTGGATATCATGCACTGATCACGTGGCTGATCACACACGTATCACATGACTGATCATGCACTGATCACGTGGCTATCATGCACTGATCACGTGGCTATCATGCACTGATCACGTGGCTGATCATGCAATGATCACGTAGCTACCATGTACTGGTCACGTGACTGATCATGCACTGATCACGTAATTGATCATGCACTGATCACGTGGCTGATCATGCACTGATCACGTGGCTGATCATGCACTGATCACGTAACTGATCATGCACTGATCACGTGACTGATCATGCACTGATCACGTGGCTATCATGCACTGATCACGTGGCTATCATGCACTGATCACGTGGCTGATCATGCACTGATCACGTAGCTATCATGCACTGATCACGTGACTGATCATGCACTGATCACGTGACTGATCATGCACTGATCACGTGGCTGATCATGCACTGATCACGTGGCTGATCATGCACTGATCACGTGACTGATCATGCACTGATCACGTGACTGATCATGCACTGATCACGTGGCTATCATGCACTGATCACGTGGCTGATCATACACTGATCACGTGCCTGGTCATGCACTGATCACGTGGCTGATCATGCACTGATCACGTGACTGATCATGCACTGATCACGTGTCTGATCATGCACTGATCACGTGGCTATCATGCACTGCTCACGTGGCTGATCATGCATGATCACGCAGCTACCATGTACTGGTCACATGACTGATCATGCACTGATCACGTGACTGATCATGCACTGATCACGTGGCTATCATGCACTACTCACGTGGCTGATCATGCAATGATCATGTAGCTACCATGTACAGGTCACGTGAATGATCATACACCCATCAGGTGACTGATCATGCACTGATCACGTGGCTATCATGCACTGATCACGTGACTGATCATGCACTGATCACGTCTATATCATGCACTGATCACATGACTGCCCATGCACTGATCACGTGGATGATCATACACTGATCACGTGACTGATCATGCACTGATACCGTGACTGAGCATGGACTGATCACATGACTATCATGTAGTGATCACGTGACTTAATGGCGCTGATCATGTGACTGATCATGCGCTGATCATGTTTGCTATCATACACTGATCATGTGCCTCTGGAGGCAATAAACAAAGAGCTGAGTAGGCACGAATCAAACAGTCAGCAGGCAATAATCATGGAACTCAGGTGTGAGGAATCATGCTGCTCAGCTGGCAATAATCAAGCAGCTGAGCAGGCAGGAATTACGCAGCACAGCTGGCAATTGTCAAGCAGATGACAGGCAGGAATCGTGCAGCTCAGCTGGCAATTGTCAAGCAGATGAGCAGACAGTAATCACGCAGCTCAGCAGGCCCAGATCACGTGACTGAGCATGCACTGTTCACGTGGCTGATCATACACTGATCACGTGATGATCATGCACTGATCACTTGGATATCATGCACTGATCACGTGGCTGATCATACACTGTTCACGTGTCTGACCATGCACTGATCACGTGGCTGATCATACACTGCTCACGTAACTGATCATGCACTGATCACGTGGCATCATGCACTGATCACGTGGCTGATCATACACTGATCACGTAACTCATGCACACATCACGTGGCTATCATGCACTGCTCACGTGGCTGATCATGGAATGATCACGTAGCAACCATATACTGGTCACGTGACTGATCATGCAAAGATCACGTAAATGATCATGCACTGTTCACGTGACTGATCATGCACTGATCACGTGACTGATCATGCACTGATCACGTGGCTATCATGCACTGCTCACGTGGCTGATCATGCACGATCACGTAGCAACCATGTACTGGTCACGTGACTGATCATGCACTGATCACGTAATTGATCATGCACTGATCACGTGGCTCATCATGCACTGATCACGTGGCTGATCACACATGTATCACGTGACTGATCATGCACTGATCACGTGGCTCTCATGCACTGATCACGTGGCTGTCATGCACTGATCACGTGGATATCATGCACTGATCACGTGGCTGATCACACACGTATCACATGACTGATCATGCACTGATCACGTGGCTATCATGCACTGATCACGTGGCTATCATGCACTGATCACGTGGCTGATCATGCAATGATCACGTAGCTACCATGTACTGATCACGTGACTGATCATGCACTGATCACGTAATTGATCATGCACTGATCACGTGGCTGATCATGCACTGATCACGTGGCTGATCATGCACTGATCACGTGACTGATCATGCACTGATCACGTGACTGATCATGCACTGATCACGTGGCTATCATGCACTGATCACGTGGCTGATCATGCCATGATCACGCAGCTACCATGTACTGGTCACATGACTGATCATGCACTGATCACGTGACTGATCATGCAGTGATCACGTGGCTATCATGCACTACTCACGTGGCTGATCATGCAATGATCATGTAGCTACCATGTACAGGTCACGTGAATGATCATACACCCATCAGGTGACTGATCATGCACTGATCACGTGGCTATCATGCACTGATCACGAGACTGATCATGCACTGATCACGTCTATATCATGCACTGATCACATGACTGCCCATGCACTGATCACGTGGATGATCATACACTAATCTTGTGACAGATCATGCACTGATCACGTGGCTGATCATGCACTGATACCGTGACTGAGCATGGACTGATCACATGACTATCATGTAGTGATCACGTGACTTAATGGCGCTGATCATGTGACTGATCATGCGCTGATCATGTTTGCTATCATACACTGATCATGTGCCTCTGGAGGCAATAAACAAAGAGCTGAGTAGGCACGAATCAAACAGTCAGCAGGCAATAATCATGGAACTCAGCTGTGAGGAATCATGCTGCTCAGCTGGCAATAATCAAGCAGCTGAGCAGGCAGGAATTACGCAGCACAGCTGGCAATTGTCAAGCAGATGACAGGCAGGAATCGTGCAGCTCAGCTGGCAATTGTCAAGCAGATGAGCAGACAGTAATCACGCAGCTCAGCAGGCCCAGATCACGTGACTGAGCATGCACTGTTCACGTGGCTGATCATACACTGATCACGTGATGATCATGCACTGATCACTTGGATATCATGCACTGATCACGTGGCTGATCATACACTGTTCACGTGTCTGACCATGCACTGATCACGTGGCTGATCATACACTGCTCACGTAACTGATCATGCACTGATCACGTGGCTATCATGCACTGATCACGTGGCTGAACATGCACTGTTCACGTGGCTGATCACACACCTGTCACGTGACATATCATGCACTGATCACGTGGCACTCATGCACTGATCACGTGGCTGATCATACTCTGCTCACGTAACTCATGCACACATCACGTGGCTATCATGCACTGCTCACGTGGCTCGTCATGGAATGATCACGTAGCAACCATATACTGGTCACGTGACTGATCATGCAAAGATCACGTAAATGATCATGCACTGTTCACGTGACTGATCATGTACTGATCACGTGACTGATCATGCACTGATCACGTGGCTATCATGCTCTGCTCACGTGGCTGATCATGCAACGATCACGTAGCAACCATGTACTGGTCACGTGACTGATCATGCACTGATCACGTAATTGATCCTGCACTGATCACGTGGCTCATCATGCACTGATCACGTGGCTGATCACACATGTATCACGTGACTGATCATGCACTGATCACGTGGCTCTCATGCACTGATCACGTGGCTGTCATGCACTGATCACGTGGATATCATGCACTGATCACGTGGCTGATCACACACGTATCACATGACTGATCATGCACTGATCACGTGGCTATCATGCACTGATCACGTGGCTATCATGCACTGATCACGTGGCTGATCATGCAATGATCACGTAGCTACCATGTACTGGTCACGTGACTGATCATGCACTGATCACGTAATTGATCATGCACTGATCATGTGGCTGATCATGCACTGATCACGTGGCTGATCATACACTGATCACATAACTGATCATGCACTGATCACGTGACTGATCATGCACTGATCACGTGGCTATCATGCACTGATCACGTGGCTGACATACACTGATCACGTGCCTGATCATGCACTGATCACGTGGCTGATCATGCACTGATCACGTGACTGATCATGCACTGATCACGTGTCTGATCATGCACTGATCACGTGGCTATCATGCACTGCTCACGTGGCTGATCATGCCATGATCACGCAGCTACCATGTACTGGTCACATGACTGATCATGCACTGATCACGTGACTGATCATGCACTGATCACGTGGCTATCATGCACTACTCGTGGCTGATCATGCAATGATCATGTAGCTACCATGTACAGGTCACGTGAATGATCATACACTGATCACGTGACTGATCATGCACTGATCACGTGGCTATCATGCACTGATCACGTGACTGATCATGCACTGATCACGTCTATATCATGCACTGATCACATGACTGATCATGCACTGATCACGTGGATGATCATGCACTGATCACGTGACTGATCATGCACTGATCACGTGACTGATCATGCACTGATCACGTGGCTATCATGCACTACTCACGTGGCTGATCATGCAATGATCATGTAGCTACCATGTACTGGTCACGTGAATGATCATACACCCATCAGGTGACTGATCATGCACTGATCACGTGGCTATCATGCACTGATCCCGAGACTGATCATGCACTGATCACGTCTATATCATGCACTGATCACATGACTGCCCATGCACTGATCACGTGGATGATCATACACTGATCACGTGACTGATCATGCACTGATACCGTGACTGAGCATGGACTGATCACATGACTATCATGTAGTGATCACGTGACTTAATGGCGCTGATCATGTGACTGATCATGCACTGATCATGTTTGCTATCATACACTGATCATGTGCCTCTGGAGGCAATAAACAAAGAGCTGAGTAGGCACGAATCAAACAGTCAGCAGGCAATAATCATGGAACTCAGGTGTGAGGAATCATGCTGCTCAGCTGGCAATAATCAAGCAGCTGAGCAGGCAGGAATTACGCAGCACAGCTGGCAATTGTCAAGCAGATGACAGGCAGGAATCGTGCAGCTCAGCTGGCAATTGTCAAGCAGATGAGCAGACAGTAATCACGCAGCTCAGCAGGCCCAGATCACGTGACTGAGCATGCACTGTTCACGTGGCTGATCATACACTGATCACGTGATGATCATGCACTGATCACGTGGATATCATGCACTGATCACGTGGCTGATCATACACTGATCACGTGTCTGACCATGCACTGATCACGTGGCTGATCATGCACTGATCACGTAACTGATCATGCACTGATCACGTGGCATCATGCACTGATCACGTGGCTGATCATACACTGATCAACTCATGCACATCACGTGGCTATCATGCACTGATCACGTGGCTGATCATGCACTGATCACGTGGCTACCATATACTGGTCACGTGACTGATCATGCACTGATCACGTAAATGATCATGCACTGATCACGTGACTGATCATGCACTGATCACGTGACTGATCATGCACTGATCACGTGGCTATCATGCACTGATCACGTGGCTGATCATGCACGATCACGTAGCAACCATGTACTGGTCACGTGACTGATCATGCACTGATCACGTAATTGATCATGCACTGATCACGTGGCTCATCATGCACTGATCACGTGGCTGATCACACTGATCACGTGACTGATCATGCACTGATCACGTGGCTGATCATGCACTGATCACGTGGCTGATCATGCACTGATCACGTGGCTATCATGCACTGATCACGTGGCTGATCACACACTATCACGTGACTGATCATGCACTGATCACGTGGCTATCATGCACTGATCACGTGGCTGATCATGCACTGATCACGTGACTGATCATGCACTGATCACGTGGCTATCATGCACTACTCACGTGGCTGATCATGCAATGATCATGTAGCTACCATGTACAGGTCACGTGAATGATCATACACCCATCAGGTGACTGATCATGCACTGATCACGTGGCTATCATGCACTGATCACGAGACTGATCATGCACTGATCACGTCTATATCATGCACTGATCACATGACTGCCCATGCACTGATCACGTGGATGATCATACACTAATCTTGTGACAGATCATGCACTGATCACGTGGCTGATCATGCACTGATACCGTGACTGAGCATGGACTGATCACATGACTATCATGTAGTGATCACGTGACTTAATGGCGCTGATCATGTGACTGATCATGCGCTGATCATGTTTGCTATCATACACTGATCATGTGCCTCTGGAGGCAATAAACAAAGAGCTGAGTAGGCACGAATCAAACAGTCAGCAGGCAATAATCATGGAACTCAGCTGTGAGGAATCATGCTGCTCAGCTGGCAATAATCAAGCAGCTGAGCAGGCAGGAATTACGCAGCACAGCTGGCAATTGTCAAGCAGATGACAGGCAGGAATCGTGCAGCTCAGCTGGCAATTGTCAAGCAGATGAGCAGACAGTAATCACGCAGCTCAGCAGGCCCAGATCACGTGACTGAGCATGCACTGTTCACGTGGCTGATCATACACTGATCACGTGATGATCATGCACTGATCACTTGGATATCATGCACTGATCACGTGGCTGATCATACACTGTTCACGTGTCTGACCATGCACTGATCACGTGGCTGATCATACACTGCTCACGTAACTGATCATGCACTGATCACGTGGCTATCATGCACTGATCACGTGGCTGAACATGCACTGTTCACGTGGCTGATCACACACCTGTCACGTGACATATCATGCACTGATCACGTGGCACTCATGCACTGATCACGTGGCTGATCATACTCTGCTCACGTAACTCATGCACACATCACGTGGCTATCATGCACTGCTCACGTGGCTCGTCATGGAATGATCACGTAGCAACCATATACTGGTCACGTGACTGATCATGCACAGATCACGTAAATGATCATGCACTGTTCACGTGACTGATCATGTACTGATCACGTGACTGATCATGCACTGATCACGTGGCTATCATGCTCTGCTCACGTGGCTGATCATGCAACGATCACGTAGCAACCATGTACTGGTCACGTGACTGATCATGCACTGATCACGTAATTGATCCTGCACTGATCACGTGGCTCATCATGCACTGATCACGTGGCTGATCACACATGTATCACGTGACTGATCATGCACTGATCACGTGGCTCTCATGCACTGATCACGTGGCTGTCATGCACTGATCACGTGGATATCATGCACTGATCACGTGGCTGATCACACACGTATCACATGACTGATCATGCACTGATCACGTGGCTATCATGCACTGATCACGTGGCTATCATGCACTGATCACGTGGCTGATCATGCAATGATCACGTAGCTACCATGTACTGGTCACGTGACTGATCATGCACTGATCACGTGATTGATCATGCACTGATCACGTGGCTGATCATGCACTGATCACGTGGCTGATCATGCACTGATCACGTGGCTATCATGCACTGATCACGTGGCTGATCATGCACTGATCACGTGCCTGATCATGCACTGATCACGTGGCTGATCATGCACTGATCACGTGACTGATCATGCACTGATCACGTGACTGATCATGCACTGATCACGTGGCTATCATGCACTGCTCACGTGGCTGATCATGCATGATCACGCAGCTACCATGTACTGGTCACGTGACTGATCATGCACTGATCACGTGACTGATCATGCACTGATCACGTGGCTATCATGCACTATCACGTGGCTGATCATGCACTGATCATGTAGCTACCATGCACTGATCACGTGGATGATCATACACTAATCATGTGACAGATCATGCACTGATCACGTGGCTGATCATGCACTGATACCGTGACTGAGCATGGACTGATCACATGACTATCATGTAGTGATCACGTGACTTAATGGCGCTGATCATGTGACTGATCATGCGCTGATCATGTTTGCTATCATACACTGATCATGTGCCTCTGGAGGCAATAAACAAAGAGCTGAGTAGGCACGAATCAAACAGTCAGCAGGCAATAATCATGGAACTCAGGTGTGAGGAATCATGCTGCTCAGCTGGCAATAATCAAGCAGCTGAGCAGGCAGGAATTACGCAGCACAGCTGGCAATTGTCAAGCAGATGACAGGCAGGAATCGTGCAGCTCAGCTGGCAATTGTCAAGCAGATGAGCAGACAGTAATCACGCAGCTCAGCAGGCCCAGATCACGTGACTGAGCATGCACTGTTCACGTGGCTGATCATACACTGATCACGTGATGATCATGCACTGATCACTTGGATATCATGCACTGATCACGTGGCTGATCATACACTGTTCACGTGTCTGACCATGCACTGATCACGTGGCTGATCATACACTGCTCACGTAACTGATCATGCACTGATCACGTGGCTATCATGCACTGATCACGTGGCTGAACATGCACTGTTCACGTGGCTGATCACACACCTGTCACGTGACATATCATGCACTGATCACGTGGCACTCATGCACTGATCACGTGGCTGATCATACTCTGCTCACGTAACTCATGCACACATCACGTGGCTATCATGCACTGCTCACGTGGCTCGTCATGGAATGATCACGTAGCAACCATATACTGGTCACGTGACTGATCATGCAAAGATCACGTAAATGATCATGCACTGTTCACGTGACTGATCATGTACTGATCACGTGACTGATCATGCACTGATCACGTGGCTATCATGCTCTGCTCACGTGGCTGATCATGCAACGATCACGTAGCAACCATGTACTGGTCACGTGACTGATCATGCACTGATCACGTAATTGATCCTGCACTGATCACGTGGCTCATCATGCACTGATCACGTGGCTGATCACACATGTATCACGTGACTGATCATGCACTGATCACGTGGCTCATGCACTGATCACGTGGCTGTCATGCACTGATCACGTGGATATCATGCACTGATCACGTGGCTGATCACACACGTATCACGTGACTGATCATGCACTGATCACGTGGCTATCATGCACTGATCACGTGGCTGATCATGCACTGATCACGTGGCTATCATGCACTGATCACGTGGCTGATCATGATCACATGACTGATCATGCACTGATCACGTGGCTATCATGCACTGATCACGTGGCTATCATGCACTGATCACGTGGCTGATCATGCAATGATCACGTAGCTACCATGCACTGGTCACGTGACTGATCATGCACTGATCACGTAATTGATCATGCACTGATCATGTGGCTGATCATGCACTGATCACGTGGCTGATCATGCACTGATCACGTGACTGATCATGCACTGATCACGTGACTGATCATGCACTGATCACGTGGCTATCATGCACTGATCACGTGGCTGACATGCACTGATCACGTGCCTGGTCATGCACTGATCACGTGGCTGATCATGCACTGATCACGTGACTGATCATGCACTGATCACGTGTCTGATCATGCACTGATCACGTGGCTATCATGCACTGCTCACGTGGCTGATCATGCCATGATCACGCAGCTACCATGTACTGGTCACATGACTGATCATGCACTGATCACGTGACTGATCATGCAGTGATCACGTGGCTATCATGAACTACTCACGTGGCTGATCATGCAATGATCATGTAGCTACCATGTACAGGTCACGTGAATGATCATACACCCATCAGGTGACTGATCATGCACTGATCACGTGGCTATCATGCACTGATCACGAGACTGATCATGCACTGTTCACGTCTATATCATGCACTGATCACATGACTGCCCATGCACTGATCACGTGGATGATCATACACTGATCACGTGACTGATCATGCACTGATACCGTGACTGAGCATGGACTGATCACATGACTATCATGTAGTGATCACGTGACTTAATGGCGCTGATCATGTGACTGATCATGCGCTGATCATGTTTGCTATCATACACTGATCATGTGCCTCTGGAGGCAATAAACAAAGAGCTGAGTAGGCACGAATCAAACAGTCAGCAGGCAATAATCATGGAACTCAGGTGTGAGGAATCATGCTGCTCAGCTGGCAATAATCAAGCAGCTGAGCAGGCAGGAATTACGCAGCACAGCTGGCAATTGTCAAGCAGATGACAGGCAGGAATCGTGCAGCTCAGCTGGCAATTGTCAAGCAGATGAGCAGACAGTAATCACGCAGCTCAGCAGGCCCAGATCACGTGACTGAGCATGCACTGTTCACGTGGCTGATCATACACTGATCACGTGATGATCATGCACTGATCACTTGGATATCATGCACTGATCACGTGGCTGATCATACACTGTTCACGTGTCTGACCATGCACTGATCACGTGGCTGATCATACACTGCTCACGTAACTGATCATGCACTGATCACGTGGCATCATGCACTGATCACGTGGCTGATCATACACTGCTCACGTAACTCATGCACACATCACGTGGCTATCATGCACTGCTCACGTGGCTGATCATGGAATGATCACGTAGCAACCATATACTGGTCACGTGACTGATCATGCAAGATCACGTAAATGATCATGCACTGTTCACGTGACTGATCATGCACTGATCACGTGACTGATCATGCACTGATCACGTGGCTATCATGCACTGCTCACGTGGCTGATCATGCAACGATCACGTAGCAACCATGTACTGGTCACGTGACTGATCATGCACTGATCACGTAATTGATCATGCACTGATCACGTGGCTCATCATGCACTGATCACGTGGCTGATCACACATGTATCACGTGACTGATCATGCACTGATCACGTGGCTCTCATGCACTGATCACGTGGCTGTCATGCACTGATCACGTGGATATCATGCACTGATCACGTGGCTGATCACACACGTATCACATGACTGATCATGCACTGATCACGTGGCTATCATGCACTGATCACGTGGCTATCATGCACTGATCACGTGGCTGATCATGCAATGATCACGTAGCTACCATGTACTGGTCACGTGACTGATCATGCACTGATCACGTAATTGATCATGCACTGATCACGTGGCTGATCATGCACTGATCACGTGGCTGATCATGCACTGATCACGTGACTGATCATGCACTGATCACGTGACTGATCATGCACTGATCACGTGGCTATCATGCACTGATCACGTGGCTGATCATGCCATGATCACGCAGCTACCATGTACTGGTCACATGACTGATCATGCACTGATCACGTGACTGATCATGCACTGATCACGTGGCTATCATGCACTACTCACGTGGCTGATCATGCAATGATCATGTAGCTACCATGTACAGGTCACGTGAATGATCATACACCCATCAGGTGACTGATCATGCACTGATCACGTGGCTATCATGCACTGATCACGAGACTGATCATGCACTGTTCACGTCTATATCATGCACTGATCACATGACTGCCCATGCACTGATCACGTGGATGATCATACACTAATCTTGTGACAGATCATGCACTGATCACGTGGCTGATCATGCACTGATACCGTGACTGAGCATGGACTGATCACATGACTATCATGTAGTGATCACGTGACTTAATGGCGCTGATCATGTGACTGATCATGCGCTGATCATGTTTGCTATCATACACTGATCATGTGCCTCTGGAGGCAATAAACAAAGAGCTGAGTAGGCACGAATCAAACAGTCAGCAGGCAATAATCATGGAACTCAGCTGTGAGGAATCATGCTGCTCAGCTGGCAATAATCAAGCAGCTGAGCAGGCAGGAATTACGCAGCACAGCTGGCAATTGTCAAGCAGATGACAGGCAGGAATCGTGCAGCTCAGCTGGCAATTGTCAAGCAGATGAGCAGACAGTAATCACGCAGCTCAGCAGGCCCAGATCACGTGACTGAGCATGCACTGTTCACGTGGCTGATCATACACTGATCACGTGATGATCATGCACTGATCACTTGGATATCATGCACTGATCACGTGGCTGATCATACACTGTTCACGTGTCTGACCATGCACTGATCACGTGGCTGATCATACACTGCTCACGTAACTGATCATGCACTGATCACGTGGCTATCATGCACTGATCACGTGGCTGAACATGCACTGTTCACGTGGCTGATCACACACTGTCACGTGACATATCATGCACTGATCACGTGGCACTCATGCACTGATCACGTGGCTGATCATACTCTGCTCACGTAACTCATGCACACATCACGTGGCTATCATGCACTGCTCACGTGGCTCGTCATGGAATGATCACGTAGCAACCATATACTGGTCACGTGACTGATCATGCAAAGATCACGTAAATGATCATGCACTGTTCACGTGACTGATCATGTACTGATCACGTGACTGATCATGCACTGATCACGTGGCTATCATGCTCTGCTCACGTGGCTGATCATGCAACGATCACGTAGCAACCATGTACTGGTCACGTGACTGATCATGCACTGATCACGTAATTGATCCTGCACTGATCACGTGGCTCATCATGCACTGATCACGTGGCTGATCACACATGTATCACGTGACTGATCATGCACTGATCACGTGGCTCTCATGCACTGATCACGTGGCTGTCATGCACTGATCACGTGGATATCATGCACTGATCACGTGGCTGATCACACACGTATCACATGACTGATCATGCACTGATCACGTGGCTATCATGCACTGATCACGTGGCTATCATGCACTGATCACGTGGCTGATCATGCAATGATCACGTAGCTACCATGTACTGGTCACGTGACTGATCATGCACTGATCACGTAATTGATCATGCACTGATCACGTGGCTGATCATGCACTGATCACGTGGCTGATCATACACTGATCACATAACTGATCATGCACTGATCACGTGACTGATCATGCACTGATCACGTGGCTATCATGCACTGATCACTTGGCTGACATACACTGATCACGTGCCTGATCATGCACTGATCACGTGGCTGATCATGCACTGATCACGTGACTGATCATGCACTGATCACGTGACTGATCATGCACTGATCACGTGGCTATCATGCACTGATCACGTGGCTGATCATGCATGATCACGCAGCTACCATGTACTGGTCACATGACTGATCATGCACTGATCACGTGACTGATCATGCACTGATCACGTGGCTATCATGCACTGATCACGTGGCTGATCATGCAATGATCACGTAGCTACCATGTACAGGTCACGTGAATGATCATACACTGATCACGTGACTGATCATGCACTGATCACGTGGCTATCATGCACTGATCACGTGACTGATCATGCACTGATCACGTCTATATCATGCACTGATCACATGACTGATCATGCACTGATCACGTGGCTGATCATACACTGATCACGTGACTGATCATGCACTGATCACGTGACTGATCATGCACTGATCACGTGGCTATCATGCACTACTCACGTGGCTGATCATGCAATGATCATGTAGCTACCATGTACAGGTCACGTGAATGATCATACACCCCTCAGGTGACTGATCATGCACTGATCACGTGGCTATCATGCACTGATCACGTGACTGATCATGCACTGATCACGTCTATATCATGCACTGATCACATGACTGCCCATGCACTGCTCACGTGGATGATCATACACTGATCACGTGACTGATCATGCACTGATACCGTGACTGAGCATGGACTGATCACATGACTATCATGTAGTGATCACGTGACTTAATGGCGCTGATCATGTGACTGATCATGCACTGATCATGTTTGCTATCATACACTGATCATGTGCCTCTGGAGGCAATAAACAAAGAGCTGAGTAGGCACGAATCAAACAGTCAGCAGGCAATAATCATGGAACACAGGTGTGAGGAATCATGCTGCTCAGCTGGCAATAATCAAGCAGCTGAGCAGGCAGGAATTACGCAGCACAGCTGGCAATTGTCAAGCAGATGACAGGCAGGAATCGTGCAGCTCAGCTGGCAATTGTCAAGCAGATGAGCAGACAGTAATCACGCAGCTCAGCAGGCCCAGATCACGTGACTGAGCATGCACTGTTCACGTGGCTGATCATACACTGATCACGTGATGATCATGCACTGATCACGTGGATATCATGCACTGATCACGTGGCTGATCATGCACTGATCACGTGTCTGACCATGCACTGATCACGTGGCTGATCATACACTGCTCACGTAACTGATCATGCACTGATCACGTGGCACTCATGCACTGATCACGTGGCTGATCATACACTGATCACGTAACTCATGCACACATCACGTGGCTATCATGCACTGCTCACGTGGCTGATCATGCAATGATCACGTGGCAACCATATACTGGTCACGTGACTGATCATGCACTGATCACGTAAATGATCATGCACTGATCACGTGACTGATCATGCACTGATCACGTGACTGATCATGCACTGATCACGTGGCTATCATGCACTGCTCACGTGGCTGATCATGCAACGATCACGTAGCAACCATGTACTGGTCACGTGACTGATCATGCACTGATCACGTAATTGATCATGCACTGATCACGTGGCTGATCATGCACTGATCACGTGGCTGATCATGCACTGATCACGTGGCTATCATGCACTGATCACGTGGCTGATCATGCAATGATCACGTAGCTACCATGTACTGGTCACGTGACTGATCATGCACTGATCACGTAATTGATCATGCACTGATCACGTGGCTGATCATGCACTGATCACGTGGCTGATCATGCACTGATCACGTGACTGATCATGCACTGATCACGTGACTGATCATGCACTGATCACGTGGCTATCATGCACTGATCACTTGGCTGACATACACTGATCACGTGCCTGATCATGCACTGATCACGTGGCTGATCATGCACTGATCACGTGACTGATCATGCACTGATCACGTGTCTGATCATGCACTGATCACGTGGCTATCATGCACTGCTCACGTGGCTGATCATGCCATGATCACGCAGCTACCATGTACTGGTCACATGACTGATCATGCACTGATCACGTGACTGATCATGCAGTGATCACGTGGCTATCATGCACTACTCACGTGGCTGATCATGCAATGATCATGTAGCTACCATGTACAGGTCACGTGAATGATCATACACCCATCAGGTGACTGATCATGCACTGATCACGTGGCTATCATGCACTGATCACGAGACTGATCATGCACTGTTCACGTCTATATCATGCACTGATCACATGACTGCCCATGCACTGATCACGTGGATGATCATACACTAATCTTGTGACAGATCATGCACTGATCACGTGGCTGATCATGCACTGATACCGTGACTGAGCATGGACTGATCACATGACTATCATGTAGTGATCACGTGACTTAATGGCGCTGATCATGTGACTGATCATGCGCTGATCATGTTTGCTATCATACACTGATCATGTGCCTCTGGAGGCAATAAACAAAGAGCTGAGTAGGCACGAATCAAACAGTCAGCAGGCAATAATCATGGAACTCAGCTGTGAGGAATCATGCTGCTCAGCTGGCAATAATCAAGCAGCTGAGCAGGCAGGAATTACGCAGCACAGCTGGCAATTGTCAAGCAGATGACAGGCAGGAATCGTGCAGCTCAGCTGGCAATTGTCAAGCAGATGAGCAGACAGTAATCACGCAGCTCAGCAGGCCCAGATCACGTGACTGAGCATGCACTGTTCACGTGGCTGATCATACACTGATCACGTGATGATCATGCACTGATCACTTGGATATCATGCACTGATCACGTGGCTGATCATACACTGTTCACGTGTCTGACCATGCACTGATCACGTGGCTGATCATACACTGCTCACGTAACTGATCATGCACTGATCACGTGGCTATCATGCACTGATCACGTGGCTGAACATGCACTGTTCACGTGGCTGATCACACACCTGTCACGTGACATATCATGCACTGATCACGTGGCACTCATGCACTGATCACGTGGCTGATCATACTCTGCTCACGTAACTCATGCACACATCACGTGGCTATCATGCACTGCTCACGTGGCTCGTCATGGAATGATCACGTAGCAACCATATACTGGTCACGTGACTGATCATGCAAAGATCACGTAAATGATCATGCACTGTTCACGTGACTGATCATGTACTGATCACGTGACTGATCATGCACTGATCACGTGGCTATCATGCTCTGCTCACGTGGCTGATCATGCAACGATCACGTAGCAACCATGTACTGGTCACGTGACTGATCATGCACTGATCACGTAATTGATCCTGCACTGATCACGTGGCTCATCATGCACTGATCACGTGGCTGATCACACATGTATCACGTGACTGATCATGCACTGATCCGTGGCTCTCATGCACTGATCACGTGGCTGTCATGCACTGATCACGTGGATATCATGCACTGATCACGTGGCTGATCACACACGTATCACATGACTGATCATGCACTGATCACGTGGCTATCATGCACTGATCACGTGGCTATCATGCACTGATCACGTGGCTGATCAGGCAATGATCACGTAGCTACCATGTACTGGTCACGTGACTGATCATGCACTGATCACGTAATTGATCATGCACTGATCATGTGGCTGATCATGCACTGATCACGTGGCTGATCATACACTGATCACATAACTGATCATGCACTGATCACGTGACTGATCATGCACTGATCACGTGGCTATCATGCACTGATCACTTGGCTGACATACACTGATCACGTGCCTGGTCATGCACTGATCACGTGGCTGATCATGCACTGATCACGTGACTGATCATGCACTGATCTCGTGTCTGATCATGCACTGATCACGTGGCTATCATGCACTGCTCACGTGGCTGATCATGCATGATCACGCAGCTACCATGTACTGGTCACATGACTGATCATGCACTGATCACGTGACTGATCATGCACTGATCACGTGGCTATCATGAACTACTCACGTGGCTGATCATGCAATGATCATGTAGCTACCATGTACAGGTCACGTGAATGATCATACACCCATCAGGTGACTGATCATGCACTGATCACGTGGCTATCATGCACTGATCACGAGACTGATCATGCACTGATCACGTCTATATCATGCACTGATCACATGACTGCCCATGCACTGATCACGTGGATGATCATACACTGATCACGTGACTGATCATGCACTGATACCGTGACTGAGCATGGACTGATCACATGACTATCATGTAGTGATCACGTGACTTAATGGCGCTGATCATGTGACTGATCATGCGCTGATCATGTTTGCTATCATACACTGATCATGTGCCTCTGGAGGCAATAAACAAAGAGCTGAGTAGGCACGAATCAAACAGTCAGCAGGCAATAATCATGGAACTCAGGTGTGAGGAATCATGCTGCTCAGCTGGCAATAATCAAGCAGCTGAGCAGGCAGGAATTACGCAGCACAGCTGGCAATTGTCAAGCAGATGACAGGCAGGAATCGTGCAGCTCAGCTGGCAATTGTCAAGCAGATGAGCAGACAGTAATCACGCAGCTCAGCAGGCCCAGATCACGTGACTGAGCATGCACTGTTCACGTGGCTGATCATACACTGATCACGTGATGATCATGCACTGATCACTTGGATATCATGCACTGATCACGTGGCTGATCATACACTGTTCACGTGTCTGACCATGCACTGATCACGTGGCTGATCATACACTGCTCACGTAACTCATGCACTGATCACGTGGCTATCATGCACTGATCACGTGGCTGATCATGCACTGATCACGTGGCAACCATATACTGGTCACGTGACTGATCATGCACTGATCACGTAAATGATCATGCACTGATCACGTGACTGATCATGCACTGATCACGTGACTGATCATGCACTGATCACGTGGCTATCATGCACTGCTCACGTGGCTGATCATGCAATGATCACGTAGCAACCATGTACTGGTCACGTGACTGATCATGCACTGATCACGTAATTGATCATGCACTGATCACGTGGCTGATCATGCACTGATCACGTGGCTGATCACACATGTATCACGTGACTGATCATGCACTGATCACGTGGCTCTCATGCACTGATCACGTGGCTGATCATGCACTGATCACGTGGATATCATGCACTGATCACGTGGCTGATCACACTATCACATGACTGATCATGCACTGATCACGTGGCTATCATGCACTGATCACGTGGCATCATGCACTGATCACGTGGCTGATCATGCACTGATCACGTAACTCATGCACACATCACGTGGCTATCATGCACTGATCACGTGGCTGATCATGCACTGATCACGTGGCAACCATATACTGGTCACGTGACTGATCATGCACTGATCACGTGACTGATCATGCACTGATCACGTGGCTGATCATGCACTGATCACGTGACTGATCATGCACTGATCACGTGGCTATCATGCACTGATCACGTGGCTGATCATGCACTGATCACGTAGCAATCATGCACTGATCACGTGACTGATCATGCACTGATCACGTAATTGATCATGCACTGATCACGTGGCTCATCATGCACTGATCACGTGGCTGATCACACATGATCACGTGACTGATCATGCACTGATCACGTGGCTATCATGCACTGATCACGTGGCTGATCATGCACTGATCACGTGGCTATCATGCACTGATCACGTGGCTGATCATGCGTATCACATGACTGATCATGCACTGATCACGTGGCTGATCATGCACTGATCACGTGGCTATCATGCACTGATCACGTGGCTGATCATGCACTGATCACGTAGCTATCATGCACTGATCACGTGACTGATCATGCACTGATCACGTAATTGATCATGCACTGATCACGTGGCTGATCATGCACTGATCACGTGGCTGATCATGCACTGATCACGTGACTGATCATGCACTGATCACGTGACTGATCATGCACTGATCACGTGGCTATCATGCACTGCTCACGTGGCTGATCATGCCATGATCACGCAGCTACCATGTACTGGTCACATGACTGATCATGCACTGATCACGTGACTGATCATGCAGTGATCACGTGGCTATCATGCACTACTCACGTGGCTGATCATGCAATGATCATGTAGCTACCATGTACAGGTCACGTGAATGATCATACACCCATCAGGTGACTGATCATGCACTGATCACGTGGCTATCATGCACTGATCACGAGACTGATCATGCACTGATCACGTCTATATCATGCACTGATCACATGACTGCCCATGCACTGATCACGTGGATGATCATACACTAATCATGTGACAGATCATGCACTGATCACGTGGCTGATCATGCACTGATACCGTGACTGAGCATGGACTGATCACATGACTATCATGTAGTGATCACGTGACTTAATGGCGCTGATCATGTGACTGATCATGCGCTGATCATGTTTGCTATCATACACTGATCATGTGCCT
Organism: Bos javanicus; assembly: GCF_032452875.1. Classification (NCBI taxonomy): domain Eukaryota; kingdom Metazoa; phylum Chordata; class Mammalia; order Artiodactyla; family Bovidae; genus Bos; species Bos javanicus. The sequence continues at coordinate 455,741 of NW_026893605.1, read as the reverse complement.
CTGGAGGCAATAAACAAAGAGCTGAGTAGGCACGAATCAAACAGTCAGCAGGCAATAATCATGGAACTCAGGTGTGAGGAATCATGCTGCTCAGCTGGCAATAATCAAGCAGCTGAGCAGGCAGGAATTACGCAGCACAGCTGGCAATTGTCAAGCAGATGACAGGCAGGAATCGTGCAGCTCAGCTGGCAATTGTCAAGCAGATGAGCAGACAGTAATCACGCAGCTCAGCAGGCCCAGATCACGTGACTGAGCATGCACTGTTCACGTGGCTGATCATACACTGATCACGTGATGATCATGCACTGATCACTTGGATATCATGCACTGATCACGTGGCTGATCATACACTGTTCACGTGTCTGACCATGCACTGATCACGTGGCTGATCATACACTGCTCACGTAACTGATCATGCACTGATCACGTGGCTATCATGCACTGATCACGTGGCTGAACATGCACTGTTCACGTGGCTGATCACACACCTGTCACGTGACATATCATGCACTGATCACGTGGCACTCATGCACTGATCACGTGGCTGATCATACTCTGCTCACGTAACTGATCATGCACTGATCACGTGGCTGATCATGCACTGATCACGTGGCTGATCATGCACTGATCACGTGACTATCATGCACTGATCACGTGGCATCATGCACTGATCACGTGACTGATCATGCACTGATCACGTGACTGATCATGCACTGATCACGTGGCTATCATGCACTGATCACGTGGCTGATCATGCACTGATCACGTGACTGATCATGCACTGATCACGTGACTATCATGCACTGATCACGTGGCATCATGCACTGATCACGTGGCTGATCATGCACTGATCACGTGACTCATGCACACATCACGTGGCTATCATGCACTGATCACGTGGCTGATCATGCACTGATCACGTAGCCATATACTGATCACGTGACTGATCATGCACTGATCACGTGGCTGATCATGCACTGATCACGTGACTGATCATGCACTGATCACGTGACTGATCATGCACTGATCACGTGGCTATCATGCACTGATCACGTGGCTGATCATGCGATCACGTAGCAACCATGTACTGGTCACGTGACTGATCATGCACTGATCACGTAATTGATCATGCACTGATCACGTGGCTCATCATGCACTGATCACGTGGCTGATCACACATGATCACGTGACTGATCATGCACTGATCACGTGGCTCTCATGCACTGATCACGTGGCTGTCATGCACTGATCACGTGGATATCATGCACTGATCACGTGGCTGATCACACACGATCACATGACTGATCATGCACTGATCACGTGGCTATCATGCACTGATCACGTGGCTATCATGCACTGATCACGTGGCTGATCATGCAATGATCACGTAGCTACCATGTACTGGTCACGTGACTGATCATGCACTGATCACGTAATTGATCATGCACTGATCACGTGGCTGATCATGCACTGATCACGTGGCTGATCATGCACTGATCACGTAACTGATCATGCACTGATCACGTGACTGATCATGCACTGATCACGTGGCTATCATGCACTGATCACGTGGCTGACATACACTGATCACGTGCCTGATCATGCACTGATCACGTGGCTGATCATGCACTGATCACGTGACTGATCATGCACTGATCACGTGTCTGATCATGCACTGATCACGTGGCTATCATGCACTGATCACGTGGCTGATCATGCCATGATCACGCAGCTACCATGTACTGGTCACATGACTGATCATGCACTGATCACGTGACTGATCATGCACTGATCACGTGGCTATCATGCACTACTCACGTGGCTGATCATGCAATGATCATGTAGCTACCATGTACAGGTCACGTGAATGATCATACACCCATCAGGTGACTGATCATGCACTGATCACGTGGCTATCATGCACTGATCACGTGACTGATCATGCACTGATCACGTCTATATCATGCACTGATCACATGACTGCCCATGCACTGATCACGTGGATGATCATACACTGATCATGTGACAGATCATGCACTGATCACGTGGCTGATCATGCACTGATACCGTGACTGAGCATGGACTGATCACATGACTAACATGTAGTGATCACGTGACTTAATGGCGCTGACCATGTGACTGATCATGCACTGATCATGTTTGCTATCATACACTGATCATGTGCCTCTGGAGGCAATAAACAAAGAGCTGAGTAGGCACGAATCAAACAGTCAGCAGGCAATAATCATGGAACTCAGCTGTGAGGAATCATGCTGCTCAGCTGGCAATAATCAAGTAGCTGAGCAGGCAGGAATTACGCAGCACAGCTGGCAATTGTCAAGCAGATGACAGGCAGGAATCATGCAGCTCAGCTGGCAATTGTCAAGCAGATGAGCAGACAGTAATCACGCAGCTCAGCAGGCCCTGATCACGTGACTGAGCATGCACTGTTCACGTCTATATCATGCACTGATCACATGACTGATCATGCACTGATCACGTGGATGATCATGCACTGATCACGTGGCTGATCATGCACTGATACGTGACTGAGCATGGACTGATCACGTGACTATCATGTAGTGATCACGTGACTTAATGGCACTGATCATGTGACTGATCATGCACTGATCATGTTTGCTATCATACACTGATCATGTGCCTCTGGAGGCAATAAACAAAGAGCTGAGTAGGCACGAATCAAACAGTCAGCAGGCAATAATCATGGAACACAGGTGTGAGGAATCATGCTGCTCAGCTGGCAATAATCAAGCAGCTGAGCAGGCAGGAATTACGCAGCACAGCTGGCAATTGTCAAGCAGATGACAGGCAGGAATCGTGCAGCTCAGCTGGCAATTGTCAAGCAGATGAGCAGACAGTAATCACGCAGCTCAGCAGGCCCAGATCACGTGACTGAGCATGCACTGTTCACGTGGCTGATCATACACTGATCACGTGATGATCATGCACTGATCACGTGGATATCATGCACTGATCACGTGGCTGATCATGCACTGATCACGTGTCTGATCATGCACTGATCACGTGGCTGATCATACACTGCTCACGTAACTGATCATGCACTGATCACGTGGCATCATGCACTGATCACGTGGCTGATCATACTCTGATCACGTAACTCATGCACACATCACGTGGCTATCATGCACTGCTCACGTGGCTGATCATGCAATGATCACGTAGCAACCATATACTGGTCACGTGACTGATCATGCACTGATCACGTAAATGATCATGCACTGATCACGTGACTGATCATGCACTGATCACGTGACTGATCATGCACTGATCACGTGGCTATCATGCACTGCTCACGTGGCTGATCATGCAATGATCACGTAGCTACCATGTACTGGTCACGTGACTGATCATGCACTGATCACGTAATTGATCATGCACTGATCACGTGGCTCATCATGCACTGATCACGTGGCTGATCACACATGTATCACGTGACTGATCATGCACTGATCACGTGGCTATCATGCACTGATCACGTGGCTGTCATGCACTGATCACGTGGATATCATGCACTGATCACGTGGCTGATCACACGATCACATGACTGATCATGCACTGATCACGTGGCTATCATGCACTGATCACGTGGCTATCATGCACTGATCACGTGGCTGATCATGCACTGATCACGTAGCTACCATGCACTGATCACGTGACTGATCATGCACTGATCACGTAATTGATCATGCACTGATCACGTGGCTGATCATGCACTGATCACGTGGCTGATCATGCACTGATCACGTGACTGATCATGCACTGATCACGTGACTGATCATGCACTGATCACGTGGCTATCATGCACTGCTCACGTGGCTGATCATGCATGATCACGCAGCTACCATGTACTGGTCACATGACTGATCATGCACTGATCACGTGACTGATCATGCAGTGATCACGTGGCTATCATGCACTACTCACGTGGCTGATCATGCAATGATCATGTAGCTACCATGTACAGGTCACGTGAATGATCATACACCCATCAGGTGACTGATCATGCACTGATCACGTGGCTATCATGCACTGATCACGAGACTGATCATGCACTGATCACGTCTATATCATGCACTGATCACATGACTGCCCATGCACTGATCACGTGGATGATCATACACTAATCATGTGACAGATCATGCACTGATCACGTGGCTGATCATGCACTGATACCGTGACTGAGCATGGACTGATCACATGACTATCATGTAGTGATCACGTGACTTAATGGCGCTGATCATGTGACTGATCATGCGCTGATCATGTTTGCTATCATACACTGATCATGTGCCTCTGGAGGCAATAAACAAAGAGCTGAGTAGGCACGAATCAAACAGTCAGCAGGCAATAATCATGGAACTCAGCTGTGAGGAATCATGCTGCTCAGCTGGCAATAATCAAGCAGCTGAGCAGGCAGGAATTACGCAGCACAGCTGGCAATTGTCAAGCAGATGACAGGCAGGAATCGTGCAGCTCAGCTGGCAATTGTCAAGCAGATGAGCAGACAGTAATCACGCAGCTCAGCAGGCCCAGATCACGTGACTGAGCATGCACTGTTCACGTGGCTGATCATACACTGATCACGTGATGATCATGCACTGATCACTTGGATATCATGCACTGATCACGTGGCTGATCATACACTGTTCACGTGTCTGACCATGCACTGATCACGTGGCTGATCATACACTGCTCACGTAACTGATCATGCACTGATCACGTGGCTATCATGCACTGATCACGTGGCTGAACATGCACTGTTCACGTGGCTGATCACACACCTGTCACGTGACATATCATGCACTGATCACGTGGCACTCATGCACTGATCACGTGGCTGATCATACTCTGCTCACGTAACTCATGCACACATCACGTGGCTATCATGCACTGCTCACGTGGCTCGTCATGGAATGATCACGTAGCTACCATATACTGGTCACGTGACTGATCATGCAAAGATCACGTAAATGATCATGCACTGTTCACGTGACTGATCATGTACTGATCACGTGACTGATCATGCACTGATCACGTGGCTATCATGCTCTGCTCACGTGGCTGATCATGCAACGATCACGTAGCAACCATGTACTGGTCACGTGACTGATCATGCACTGATCACGTAATTGATCCTGCACTGATCACGTGGCTCATCATGCACTGATCACGTGGCTGATCACACATGTATCACGTGACTGATCATGCACTGATCCCGTGGCTCTCATGCACTGATCACGTGGCTGTCATGCACTGATCACGTGGATATCATGCACTGATCACGTGGCTGATCACACACGTATCACATGACTGATCATGCACTGATCACGTGGCTATCATGCACTGATCACGTGGCTATCATGCACTGATCACGTGGCTGATCATGCAATGATCACGAGCTACCATGTACTGGTCACGTGACTGATCATGCACTGATCACGTAATTGATCATGCACTGATCACGTGGCTGATCATGCACTGATCACGTGGCTGATCATGCACTGATCACGTGACTGATCATGCACTGATCACGTGACTGATCATGCACTGATCACGTGGCTATCATGCACTGATCACGTGGCTATCATGCACTGATCACGTGGCTGATCATGCACTGATCACGTGGCTATCATGCACTGGTCACGTGACTGATCATGCACTGATCACGTAATTGATCATGCACTGATCACGTGGCTGATCATGCACTGATCACGTGGCTGATCATGCACTGATCACATGACTGATCATGCACTGATCACGTGACTGATCATGCACTGATCACGTGGCTATCATGCACTGATCACTTGGCTGACATACACTGATCACGTGCCTGGTCATGCACTGATCACGTGGCTGATCATGCACTGATCACGTGACTGATCATGCACTGATCACGTGTCTGATCATGCACTGATCACGTGGCTATCATGCACTGCTCACGTGGCTGATCATGCATGATCACGCAGCTACCATGTACTGGTCACATGACTGATCATGCACTGATCACGTGACTGATCATGCACTGATCACGTGGCTATCATGCACTACTCACGTGGCTGATCATGCAATGATCATGTAGCTACCATGTACAGGTCACGTGAATGATCATACACCCATCAGGTGACTGATCATGCACTGATCACGTGGCTATCATGCACTGATCACGAGACTGATCATGCACTGATCACGTCTATATCATGCACTGATCACATGACTGCCCATGCACTGATCACGTGGATGATCATACACTAATCACGTGACTGATCATGCACTGATACCGTGACTGAGCATGGACTGATCACATGACTATCATGTAGTGATCACGTGACTTAATGGCGCTGATCATGTGACTGATCATGCGCTGATCATGTTTGCTATCATACACTGATCATGTGCCTCTGGAGGCAATAAACAAAGAGCTGAGTAGGCACGAATCAAACAGTCAGCAGGCAATAATCATGGAACTCAGGTGTGAGGAATCATGCTGCTCAGCTGGCAATAATCAAGCAGCTGAGCAGGCAGGAATTACGCAGCACAGCTGGCAATTGTCAAGCAGATGACAGGCAGGAATCGTGCAGCTCAGCTGGCAATTGTCAAGCAGATGAGCAGACAGTAATCACGCAGCTCAGCAGGCCCAGATCACGTGACTGAGCATGCACTGTTCACGTGGCTGATCATACACTGATCACGTGATGATCATGCACTGATCACTTGGATATCATGCACTGATCACGTGGCTGATCATACACTGATCACGTGTCTGATCATGCACTGATCACGTGGCTGATCATACACTGCTCACGTAACTGATCATGCACTGATCACGTGGCACTCATGCACTGATCACGTGGCTGATCATACACTGATCACGTAACTCATGCACACATCACGTGGCTATCATGCACTGCTCACGTGGCTGATCATGCAATGATCACGTAGCAACCATATACTGGTCACGTGACTGATCATGCACTGATCACGTAAATGATCATGCACTGATCACGTGACTGATCATGCACTGATCACGTGACTGATCATGCACTGATCACGTGGCTATCATGCACTGCTCACGTGGCTGATCATGCACGATCACGTAGCAACCATGTACTGGTCACGTGACTGATCATGCACTGATCACGTAATTGATCATGCACTGATCACGTGGCTCATCATGCACTGATCACGTGGCTGATCACACATGATCACGTGACTGATCATGCACTGATCACGTGGCTCTCATGCACTGATCACGTGGCTGTCATGCACTGATCACGTGGATATCATGCACTGATCACGTGGCTGATCACACGTATCACATGACTGATCATGCACTGATCACGTGGCTATCATGCACTGATCACGTGGCTATCATGCACTGATCACGTGGCTGATCATGCACTGATCACGTAGCTACCATGTACTGATCACGTGACTGATCATGCACTGATCACGTAATTGATCATGCACTGATCACGTGGCTGATCATGCACTGATCACGTGGCTGATCATGCACTGATCACGTGACTGATCATGCACTGATCACGTGACTGATCATGCACTGATCACGTGGCTATCATGCACTGATCACGTGGCTGATCATGCATGATCACGCAGCTACCATGTACTGGTCACATGACTGATCATGCACTGATCACGTGACTGATCATGCACTGATCACGTGGCTATCATGCACTACTCACGTGGCTGATCATGCAATGATCATGTAGCTACCATGTACAGGTCACGTGAATGATCATACACCCATCAGGTGACTGATCATGCACTGATCACGTGGCTATCATGCACTGATCACGAGACTGATCATGCACTGATCACGTCTATATCATGCACTGATCACATGACTGCCCATGCACTGATCACGTGGATGATCATACACTAATCATGTGACAGATCATGCACTGATCACGTGGCTGATCATGCACTGATACCGTGACTGAGCATGGACTGATCACATGACTATCATGTAGTGATCACGTGACTTAATGGCGCTGATCATGTGACTGATCATGCGCTGATCATGTTTGCTATCATACACTGATCATGTGCCTCTGGAGGCAATAAACAAAGAGCTGAGTAGGCACGAATCAAACAGTCAGCAGGCAATAATCATGGAACTCAGCTGTGAGGAATCATGCTGCTCAGCTGGCAATAATCAAGCAGCTGAGCAGGCAGGAATTACGCAGCACAGCTGGCAATTGTCAAGCAGATGACAGGCAGGAATCGTGCAGCTCAGCTGGCAATTGTCAAGCAGATGAGCAGACAGTAATCACGCAGCTCAGCAGGCCCAGATCACGTGACTGAGCATGCACTGTTCACGTGGCTGATCATACACTGATCACGTGATGATCATGCACTGATCACTTGGATATCATGCACTGATCACGTGGCTGATCATACACTGTTCACGTGTCTGACCATGCACTGATCACGTGGCTGATCATACACTGCTCACGTAACTGATCATGCACTGATCACGTGGCTATCATGCACTGATCACGTGGCTGAACATGCACTGTTCACGTGGCTGATCACACACCTGTCACGTGACATATCATGCACTGATCACGTGGCACTCATGCACTGATCACGTGGCTGATCATACTCTGCTCACGTAACTCATGCACACATCACGTGGCTATCATGCACTGCTCACGTGGCTGTCATGGAATGATCACGTAGCAACCATATACTGGTCACGTGACTGATCATGCACTGATCACGTAAATGATCATGCACTGTTCACGTGACTGATCATGTACTGATCACGTGACTGATCATGCACTGATCACGTGGCTATCATGCTCTGCTCACGTGGCTGATCATGCAACGATCACGTAGCAACCATGTACTGGTCACGTGACTGATCATGCACTGATCACGTAATTGATCCTGCACTGATCACGTGGCTCATCATGCACTGATCACGTGGCTGATCACACATGTATCACGTGACTGATCATGCACTGATCACGTGGCTCTCATGCACTGATCACGTGGCTGTCATGCACTGATCACGTGGATATCATGCACTGATCACGTGGCTGATCACACACGTATCACATGACTGATCATGCACTGATCACGTGGCTATCATGCACTGATCACGTGGCTATCATGCACTGATCACGTGGCTGATCATGCAATGATCACGTAGCTACCATGTACTGGTCACGTGACTGATCATGCACTGATCACGTAATTGATCATGCACTGATCACGTGGCTGATCATGCACTGATCACGTGGCTGATCATACACTGATCATAACTGATCATGCACTGATCACGTGACTGATCATGCACTGATCACGTGGCTATCATGCACTGATCACGTGGCTGACATACACTGATCACGTGACTGATCATGCACTGATCACGTGGCTGATCATGCACTGATCACGTGACTGATCATGCACTGATCACGTGACTGATCATGCACTGATCACGTGGCTATCATGCACTGCTCACGTGGCTGATCATGCCATGATCACGCAGCTACCATGTACTGGTCACATGACTGATCATGCACTGATCACGTGACTGATCATGCACTGATCACGTGGCTATCATGCACTGATCACGTGGCTGATCATGCAATGATCATGTAGCTACCATGTACTGATCACGTGAATGATCATACACTGATCACGTGACTGATCATGCACTGATCACGTGGCTATCATGCACTGATCACGTGACTGATCATGCACTGATCACGTCTATATCATGCACTGATCACATGACTGATCATGCACTGATCACGTGGATGATCATGCACTGATCACGTGACTGATCATGCACTGATCACGTGACTGATCATGCACTGATCACGTGGCTATCATGCACTACTCACGTGGCTGATCATGCAATGATCATGTAGCTACCATGTACAGGTCACGTGAATGATCATACACCCATCAGGTGACTGATCATGCACTGATCACGTGGCTATCATGCACTGATCACGAGACTGATCATGCACTGATCACGTCTATATCATGCACTGATCACATGACTGCCCATGCACTGATCACGTGATGATCATACACTAATCACGTGACTGATCATGCACTGATACCGTGACTGAGCATGGACTGATCACATGACTATCATGTAGTGATCACGTGACTTAATGGCGCTGATCATGTGACTGATCATGCACTGATCATGTTTGCTATCATACACTGATCATGTGCCTCTGGAGGCAATAAACAAAGAGCTGAGTAGGCACGAATCAAACAGTCAGCAGGCAATAATCATGGAACTCAGGTGTGAGGAATCATGCTGCTCAGCTGGCAATAATCAAGCAGCTGAGCAGGCAGGAATTACGCAGCACAGCTGGCAATTGTCAAGCAGATGACAGGCAGGAATCGTGCAGCTCAGCTGGCAATTGTCAAGCAGATGAGCAGACAGTAATCACGCAGCTCAGCAGGCCCAGATCACGTGACTGAGCATGCACTGTTCACGTGGCTGATCATACACTGATCACGTGATGATCATGCACTGATCACGTGGATATCATGCACTGATCACGTGGCTGATCATACACTGATCACGTGTCTGACCATGCACTGATCACGTGGCTGATCATACACTGATCACGTGACTGATCATGCACTGATCACGTGGCACTCATGCACTGATCACGTGGCTGATCATACACTGATCACGTAACTCATGCACACATCACGTGGCTATCATGCACTGATCACGTGGCTGATCATGCAATGATCACGTGGCTACCATATACTGGTCACGTGACTGATCATGCACTGATCACGTAAATGATCATGCACTGATCACGTGACTGATCATGCACTGATCACGTGACTGATCATGCACTGATCACGTGGCTATCATGCACTGCTCACGTGGCTGATCATGCACGATCACGTAGCAACCATGTACTGGTCACGTGACTGATCATGCACTGATCACGTAATTGATCATGCACTGATCACGTGGCTGATCATGCACTGATCACGTGGCTGATCACACTGATCACGTGACTGATCATGCACTGATCACGTGGCTATCATGCACTGATCACGTGGCTGATCATGCACTGATCACGTGGATATCATGCACTGATCACGTGGCTGATCATGCACTATCACGTGACTGATCATGCACTGATCACGTGGCTATCATGCACTGATCACGTGGCTGATCATGCACTGATCACGTGGCTGATCATGCAGTGATCACGTGGCTATCATGCACTACTCACGTGGCTGATCATGCAATGATCATGTAGCTACCATGTACAGGTCACGTGAATGATCATACACCCATCAGGTGACTGATCATGCACTGATCACGTGGCTATCATGCACTGATCACGAGACTGATCATGCACTGATCACGTCTATATCATGCACTGATCACATGACTGCCCATGCACTGATCACGTGGATGATCATACACTAATCTTGTGACAGATCATGCACTGATCACGTGGCTGATCATGCACTGATACCGTGACTGAGCATGGACTGATCACATGACTATCATGTAGTGATCACGTGACTTAATGGCGCTGATCATGTGACTGATCATGCGCTGATCATGTTTGCTATCATACACTGATCATGTGCCTCTGGAGGCAATAAACAAAGAGCTGAGTAGGCACGAATCAAACAGTCAGCAGGCAATAATCATGGAACTCAGCTGTGAGGAATCATGCTGCTCAGCTGGCAATAATCAAGCAGCTGAGCAGGCAGGAATTACGCAGCACAGCTGGCAATTGTCAAGCAGATGACAGGCAGGAATCGTGCAGCTCAGCTGGCAATTGTCAAGCAGATGAGCAGACAGTAATCACGCAGCTCAGCAGGCCCAGATCACGTGACTGAGCATGCACTGTTCACGTGGCTGATCATACACTGATCACGTGATGATCATGCACTGATCACTTGGATATCATGCACTGATCACGTGGCTGATCATACACTGTTCACGTGTCTGACCATGCACTGATCACGTGGCTGATCATACACTGCTCACGTAACTGATCATGCACTGATCACGTGGCTATCATGCACTGATCACGTGGCTGAACATGCACTGTTCACGTGGCTGATCACACACCTGTCACGTGACATATCATGCACTGATCACGTGGCACTCATGCACTGATCACGTGGCTGATCATACTCTGCTCACGTAACTCATGCACACATCACGTGGCTATCATGCACTGCTCACGTGGCTCGTCATGGAATGATCACGTAGCAACCATATACTGGTCACGTGACTGATCATGCACAGATCACGTAAATGATCATGCACTGTTCACGTGACTGATCATGTACTGATCACGTGACTGATCATGCACTGATCACGTGGCTATCATGCTCTGCTCACGTGGCTGATCATGCAACGATCACGTAGCAACCATGTACTGGTCACGTGACTGATCATGCACTGATCACGTAATTGATCCTGCACTGATCACGTGGCTCATCATGCACTGATCACGTGGCTGATCACACATGTATCACGTGACTGATCATGCACTGATCACGTGGCTCTCATGCACTGATCACGTGGCTGTCATGCACTGATCACGTGGATATCATGCACTGATCACGTGGCTGATCACACACGTATCACATGACTGATCATGCACTGATCACGTGGCTATCATGCACTGATCACGTGGCTATCATGCACTGATCACGTGGCTGATCATGCAATGATCACGTAGCTACCATGTACTGATCACGTGACTGATCATGCACTGATCACGTAATTGATCATGCACTGATCGTGGCTGATCATGCACTGATCACGTGGCTGATCATGCACTGATCACGTGGCTGATCATGCACTGATCACGTGGCTGATCATGCACTGATCACGTGGCTGATCATGCACTGATCACGTGGCTGATCATGCACTGATCACGTGACTGATCATGCACTGATCACGTGACTGATCATGCACTGATCACGTGGCTATCATGCACTGCTCACGTGGCTGATCATGCCATGATCACGCAGCTACCATGTACTGGTCACATGACTGATCATGCACTGATCACGTGACTGATCATGCACTGATCACGTGGCTATCATGCACTGATCACGTGGCTGATCATGCACTGATCATGTAGCTACCATGCACTGATCACGTGAATGATCATACACTAATCATGTGACAGATCATGCACTGATCACGTGGCTGATCATGCACTGATACCGTGACTGAGCATGGACTGATCACATGACTATCATGTAGTGATCACGTGACTTAATGGCGCTGATCATGTGACTGATCATGCGCTGATCATGTTTGCTATCATACACTGATCATGTGCCTCTGGAGGCAATAAACAAAGAGCTGAGTAGGCACGAATCAAACAGTCAGCAGGCAATAATCATGGAACTCAGGTGTGAGGAATCATGCTGCTCAGCTGGCAATAATCAAGCAGCTGAGCAGGCAGGAATTACGCAGCACAGCTGGCAATTGTCAAGCAGATGACAGGCAGGAATCGTGCAGCTCAGCTGGCAATTGTCAAGCAGATGAGCAGACAGTAATCACGCAGCTCAGCAGGCCCAGATCACGTGACTGAGCATGCACTGTTCACGTGGCTGATCATACACTGATCACGTGATGATCATGCACTGATCACTTGGATATCATGCACTGATCACGTGGCTGATCATACACTGTTCACGTGTCTGACCATGCACTGATCACGTGGCTGATCATACACTGCTCACGTAACTGATCATGCACTGATCACGTGGCTATCATGCACTGATCACGTGGCTGAACATGCACTGTTCACGTGGCTGATCACACACCTGTCACGTGACATATCATGCACTGATCACGTGGCACTCATGCACTGATCACGTGGCTGATCATACTCTGCTCACGTAACTCATGCACACATCACGTGGCTATCATGCACTGCTCACGTGGCTCGTCATGGAATGATCACGTAGCAACCATATACTGGTCACGTGACTGATCATGCAAAGATCACGTAAATGATCATGCACTGTTCACGTGACTGATCATGTACTGATCACGTGACTGATCATGCACTGATCACGTGGCTATCATGCTCTGCTCACGTGGCTGATCATGCAACGATCACGTAGCAACCATGTACTGGTCACGTGACTGATCATGCACTGATCACGTAATTGATCCTGCACTGATCACGTGGCTCATCATGCACTGATCACGTGGCTGATCACACATGTATCACGTGACTGATCATGCACTGATCACGTGGCTATCATGCACTGATCACGTGGCTGTCATGCACTGATCACGTGGATATCATGCACTGATCACGTGGCTGATCACACACGTATCACGTGACTGATCATGCACTGATCACGTGGCTATCATGCACTGATCACGTGGCTGATCATGCACTGATCACGTGGCTATCATGCACTGATCACGTGGCTGATCACGATCACATGACTGATCATGCACTGATCACGTGGCTATCATGCACTGATCACGTGGCTATCATGCACTGATCACGTGGCTGATGCATGATCACGTAGCTACCATGTACTGATCACGTGACTGATCATGCACTGATCACGTAATTGATCATGCACTGATCACGTGGCTGATCATGCACTGATCACGTGGCTGATCATACACTGATCACATGACTGATCATGCACTGATCACGTGACTGATCATGCACTGATCACGTGGCTATCATGCACTGATCACGTGGCTGACATACACTGATCACGTGCCTGGTCATGCACTGATCACGTGGCTGATCATGCACTGATCACGTGACTGATCATGCACTGATCACGTGTCTGATCATGCACTGATCACGTGGCTATCATGCACTGCTCACGTGGCTGATCATGCCATGATCACGCAGCTACCATGTACTGGTCACATGACTGATCATGCACTGATCACGTGACTGATCATGCAGTGATCACGTGGCTATCATGCACTACTCACGTGGCTGATCATGCAATGATCATGTAGCTACCATGTACAGGTCACGTGAATGATCATACACCCATCAGGTGACTGATCATGCACTGATCACGTGGCTATCATGCACTGATCACGTGACTGATCATGCACTGATCACGTCTATATCATGCACTGATCACATGACTGCCATGCACTGATCACGTGGATGATCATACACTAATCACGTGACTGATCATGCACTGATACCGTGACTGAGCATGGACTGATCACATGACTATCATGTAGTGATCACGTGACTTAATGGCGCTGATCATGTGACTGATCATGCGCTGATCATGTTTGCTATCATACACTGATCATGTGCCTCTGGAGGCAATAAACAAAGAGCTGAGTAGGCACGAATCAAACAGTCAGCAGGCAATAATCATGGAACTCAGGTGTGAGGAATCATGCTGCTCAGCTGGCAATAATCAAGCAGCTGAGCAGGCAGGAATTACGCAGCACAGCTGGCAATTGTCAAGCAGATGACAGGCAGGAATCGTGCAGCTCAGCTGGCAATTGTCAAGCAGATGAGCAGACAGTAATCACGCAGCTCAGCAGGCCCAGATCACGTGACTGAGCATGCACTGTTCACGTGGCTGATCATACACTGATCACGTGATGATCATGCACTGATCACTTGGATATCATGCACTGATCACGTGGCTGATCATACACTGTTCACGTGTCTGACCATGCACTGATCACGTGGCTGATCATACACTGCTCACGTAACTGATCATGCACTGATCACGTGGCACTCATGCACTGATCACGTGGCTGATCATACACTGCTCACGTAACTCATGCACACATCACGTGGCTATCATGCACTGCTCACGTGGCTGATCATGGAATGATCACGTAGCAACCATATACTGGTCACGTGACTGATCATGCACTGATCACGTAAATGATCATGCACTGTTCACGTGACTGATCATGCACTGATCACGTGACTGATCATGCACTGATCACGTGGCTATCATGCACTGCTCACGTGGCTGATCATGCAACGATCACGTAGCAACCATGTACTGGTCACGTGACTGATCATGCACTGATCACGTAATTGATCATGCACTGATCACGTGGCTCATCATGCACTGATCACGTGGCTGATCACACATGATCACGTGACTGATCATGCACTGATCACGTGGCTCTCATGCACTGATCACGTGGCTGTCATGCACTGATCACGTGGATATCATGCACTGATCACGTGGCTGATCACACACGTATCACATGACTGATCATGCACTGATCACGTGGCTATCATGCACTGATCACGTGGCTATCATGCACTGATCACGTGGCTGATCATGCAATGATCACGTAGCTACCATGCACTGATCACGTGACTGATCATGCACTGATCACGTAATTGATCATGCACTGATCACGTGGCTGATCATGCACTGATCACGTGGCTGATCATGCACTGATCACGTGACTGATCATGCACTGATCACGTGACTGATCATGCACTGATCACGTGGCTATCATGCACTGATCACGTGGCTGATCATGCCATGATCACGCAGCTACCATGTACTGGTCACATGACTGATCATGCACTGATCACGTGACTGATCATGCACTGATCACGTGGCTATCATGCACTACTCACGTGGCTGATCATGCAATGATCATGTAGCTACCATGTACAGGTCACGTGAATGATCATACACCCATCAGGTGACTGATCATGCACTGATCACGTGGCTATCATGCACTGATCACGAGACTGATCATGCACTGTTCACGTCTATATCATGCACTGATCACATGACTGCCCATGCACTGATCACGTGGATGATCATACACTAATCATGTGACAGATCATGCACTGATCACGTGGCTGATCATGCACTGATACCGTGACTGAGCATGGACTGATCACATGACTATCATGTAGTGATCACGTGACTTAATGGCGCTGATCATGTGACTGATCATGCGCTGATCATGTTTGCTATCATACACTGATCATGTGCCTCTGGAGGCAATAAACAAAGAGCTGAGTAGGCACGAATCAAACAGTCAGCAGGCAATAATCATGGAACTCAGCTGTGAGGAATCATGCTGCTCAGCTGGCAATAATCAAGCAGCTGAGCAGGCAGGAATTACGCAGCACAGCTGGCAATTGTCAAGCAGATGACAGGCAGGAATCGTGCAGCTCAGCTGGCAATTGTCAAGCAGATGAGCAGACAGTAATCACGCAGCTCAGCAGGCCCAGATCACGTGACTGAGCATGCACTGTTCACGTGGCTGATCATACACTGATCACGTGATGATCATGCACTGATCACTTGGATATCATGCACTGATCACGTGGCTGATCATACACTGTTCACGTGTCTGACCATGCACTGATCACGTGGCTGATCATACACTGCTCACGTAACTGATCATGCACTGATCACGTGGCTATCATGCACTGATCACGTGGCTGAACATGCACTGTTCACGTGGCTGATCACACACCTGTCACGTGACATATCATGCACTGATCACGTGGCACTCATGCACTGATCACGTGGCTGATCATACTCTGCTCACGTAACTCATGCACACATCACGTGGCTATCATGCACTGCTCACGTGGCTCGTCATGGAATGATCACGTAGCAACCATATACTGGTCACGTGACTGATCATGCAAAGATCACGTAAATGATCATGCACTGTTCACGTGACTGATCATGTACTGATCACGTGACTGATCATGCACTGATCACGTGGCTATCATGCTCTGCTCACGTGGCTGATCATGCAACGATCACGTAGCAACCATGTACTGGTCACGTGACTGATCATGCACTGATCACGTAATTGATCCTGCACTGATCACGTGGCTCATCATGCACTGATCACGTGGCTGATCACACATGTATCACGTGACTGATCATGCACTGATCACGTGGCTCTCATGCACTGATCACGTGGCTGTCATGCACTGATCACGTGGATATCATGCACTGATCACGTGGCTGATCACACACGTATCACATGACTGATCATGCACTGATCACGTGGCTATCATGCACTGATCACGTGGCTATCATGCACTGATCACGTGGCTGATCATGCAATGATCACGTAGCTACCATGTACTGGTCACGTGACTGATCATGCACTGATCACGTAATTGATCATGCACTGATCACGTGGCTGATCATGCACTGATCACGTGGCTGATCATACACTGATCACATAACTGATCATGCACTGATCACGTGACTGATCATGCACTGATCACGTGGCTATCATGCACTGATCACGTGGCTGACATACACTGATCACGTGACTGATCATGCACTGATCACGTGGCTGATCATGCACTGATCACGTGACTGATCATGCACTGATCACGTGTCTGATCATGCACTGATCACGTGGCTATCATGCACTGCTCACGTGGCTGATCATGCCATGATCACGCAGCTACCATGTACTGGTCACATGACTGATCATGCACTGATCACGTGACTGATCATGCACTGATCACGTGGCTATCATGCACTATCACGTGGCTGATCATGCAATGATCATGTAGCTACCATGTACAGGTCACGTGAATGATCATGCACTGATCACGTGACTGATCATGCACTGATCACGTGGCTATCATGCACTGATCACGTGACTGATCATGCACTGATCACGTCTATATCATGCACTGATCATGACTGATCATGCACTGATCACGTGGATGATCATGCACTGATCACGTGACTGATCATGCACTGATCACGTGACTGATCATGCACTGATCACGTGGCTATCATGCACTACTCACGTGGCTGATCATGCAATGATCATGTAGCTACCATGTACAGGTCACGTGAATGATCATACACCCATCAGGTGACTGATCATGCACTGATCACGTGGCTATCATGCACTGATCACGAGACTGATCATGCACTGATCACGTCTATATCATGCACTGATCACATGACTGCCCATGCACTGATCACGTGGATGATCATGCACTAATCACGTGACTGATCATGCACTGATACCGTGACTGAGCATGGACTGATCACATGACTATCATGTAGTGATCACGTGACTTAATGGCGCTGATCATGTGACTGATCATGCACTGATCATGTTTGCTATCATACACTGATCATGTGCCTCTGGAGGCAATAAACAAAGAGCTGAGTAGGCACGAATCAAACAGTCAGCAGGCAATAATCATGGAACTCAGCTGTGAGGAATCATGCTGCTCAGCTGGCAATAATCAAGCAGCTGAGCAGGCAGGAATTACGCAGCACAGCTGGCAATTGTCAAGCAGATGACAGGCAGGAATCGTGCAGCTCAGCTGGCAATTGTCAAGCAGATGAGCAGACAGTAATCACGCAGCTCAGCAGGCCCAGATCACGTGACTGAGCATGCACTGTTCACGTGGCTGATCATACACTGATCACGTGATGATCATGCACTGATCACTTGGATATCATGCACTGATCACGTGGCTGATCATACACTGTTCACGTGTCTGACCATGCACTGATCACGTGGCTGATCATACACTGCTCACGTAACTGATCATGCACTGATCACGTGGCACTCATGCACTGATCACGTGGCTGATCATACACTGATCACGTGACTCATGCACACATCACGTGGCTATCATGCACTGCTCACGTGGCTGATCATGCAATGATCACGTAGCAACCATATACTGGTCACGTGACTGATCATGCACTGATCACGTAAATGATCATGCACTGATCACGTGACTGATCATGCACTGATCACGTGACTGATCATGCACTGATCACGTGGCTATCATGCACTGATCACGTGGCTGATCATGCACGATCACGTAGCAACCATGTACTGGTCACGTGACTGATCATGCACTGATCACGTAATTGATCATGCACTGATCACGTGGCTGATCATGCACTGATCACGTGGCTGATCATGCACTGATCACGTGGCTATCATGCACTGATCACGTGGCTGATCATGCAATGATCACGTAGCTACCATGTACTGGTCACGTGACTGATCATGCACTGATCACGTAATTGATCATGCACTGATCACGTGGCTGATCATGCACTGATCACGTGGCTGATCATACACTGATCACGTAACTGATCATGCACTGATCACGTGACTGATCATGCACTGATCACGTGGCTATCATGCACTGATCACGTGGCTGATCATGCACTGATCACGTGACTGATCATGCACTGATCACGTGTCTGATCATGCACTGATCACGTGGCTATCATGCACTGCTCACGTGGCTGATCATGCCATGATCACGCAGCTACCATGTACTGGTCACATGACTGATCATGCACTGATCACGTGACTGATCATGCAGTGATCACGTGGCTATCATGCACTACTCACGTGGCTGATCATGCAATGATCATGTAGCTACCATGTACAGGTCACGTGAATGATCATACACCCATCAGGTGACTGATCATGCACTGATCACGTGGCTATCATGCACTGATCACGAGACTGATCATGCACTGTTCACGTCTATATCATGCACTGATCACATGACTGCCCATGCACTGATCACGTGGATGATCATACACTAATCTTGTGACAGATCATGCACTGATCACGTGGCTGATCATGCACTGATACCGTGACTGAGCATGGACTGATCACATGACTATCATGTAGTGATCACGTGACTTAATGGCGCTGATCATGTGACTGATCATGCGCTGATCATGTTTGCTATCATACACTGATCATGTGCCTCTGGAGGCAATAAACAAAGAGCTGAGTAGGCACGAATCAAACAGTCAGCAGGCAATAATCATGGAACTCAGCTGTGAGGAATCATGCTGCTCAGCTGGCAATAATCAAGCAGCTGAGCAGGCAGGAATTACGCAGCACAGCTGGCAATTGTCAAGCAGATGACAGGCAGGAATCGTGCAGCTCAGCTGGCAATTGTCAAGCAGATGAGCAGACAGTAATCACGCAGCTCAGCAGGCCCAGATCACGTGACTGAGCATGCACTGTTCACGTGGCTGATCATACACTGATCACGTGATGATCATGCACTGATCACTTGGATATCATGCACTGATCACGTGGCTGATCATACACTGTTCACGTGTCTGACCATGCACTGATCACGTGGCTGATCATACACTGCTCACGTAACTGATCATGCACTGATCACGTGGCTATCATGCACTGATCACGTGGCTGAACATGCACTGTTCACGTGGCTGATCACACACCTGTCACGTGACATATCATGCACTGATCACGTGGCACTCATGCACTGATCACGTGGCTGATCATACTCTGCTCACGTAACTCATGCACACATCACGTGGCTATCATGCACTGCTCACGTGGCTCGTCATGGAATGATCACGTAGCAACCATATACTGGTCACGTGACTGATCATGCAAAGATCACGTAAATGATCATGCACTGTTCACGTGACTGATCATGTACTGATCACGTGACTGATCATGCACTGATCACGTGGCTATCATGCTCTGCTCACGTGGCTGATCATGCAACGATCACGTAGCAACCATGTACTGGTCACGTGACTGATCATGCACTGATCACGTAATTGATCCTGCACTGATCACGTGGCTCATCATGCACTGATCACGTGGCTGATCACACATGTATCACGTGACTGATCATGCACTGATCACGTGGCTCTCATGCACTGATCACGTGGCTGTCATGCACTGATCACGTGGATATCATGCACTGATCACGTGGCTGATCACACACGTATCACATGACTGATCATGCACTGATCACGTGGCTATCATGCACTGATCACGTGGCTATCATGCACTGATCACGTGGCTGATCAGGCAATGATCACGTAGCTACCATGTACTGGTCACGTGACTGATCATGCACTGATCACGTAATTGATCATGCACTGATCATGTGGCTGATCATGCACTGATCACGTGGCTGATCATACACTGATCACATAACTGATCATGCACTGATCACGTGACTGATCATGCACTGATCACGTGGCTATCATGCACTGATCACTTGGCTGACATACACTGATCACGTGCCTGGTCATGCACTGATCACGTGGCTGATCATGCACTGATCACGTGACTGATCATGCACTGATCTCGTGTCTGATCATGCACTGATCACGTGGCTATCATGCACTGATCACGTGGCTGATCATGCCATGATCACGCAGCTACCATGTACTGGTCACATGACTGATCATGCACTGATCACGTGACTGATCATGCAGTGATCACGTGGCTATCATGAACTACTCACGTGGCTGATCATGCAATGATCATGTAGCTACCATGTACAGGTCACGTGAATGATCATACACCCATCAGGTGACTGATCATGCACTGATCACGTGGCTATCATGCACTGATCACGAGACTGATCATGCACTGTTCACGTCTATATCATGCACTGATCACATGACTGCCCATGCACTGATCACGTGGATGATCATACACTGATCACGTGACTGATCATGCACTGATACCGTGACTGAGCATGGACTGATCACATGACTATCATGTAGTGATCACGTGACTTAATGGCGCTGATCATGTGACTGATCATGCGCTGATCATGTTTGCTATCATACACTGATCATGTGCCTCTGGAGGCAATAAACAAAGAGCTGAGTAGGCACGAATCAAACAGTCAGCAGGCAATAATCATGGAACTCAGGTGTGAGGAATCATGCTGCTCAGCTGGCAATAATCAAGCAGCTGAGCAGGCAGGAATTACGCAGCACAGCTGGCAATTGTCAAGCAGATGACAGGCAGGAATCGTGCAGCTCAGCTGGCAATTGTCAAGCAGATGAGCAGACAGTAATCACGCAGCTCAGCAGGCCCAGATCACGTGACTGAGCATGCACTGTTCACGTGGCTGATCATACACTGATCACGTGATGATCATGCACTGATCACGTGGATATCATGCACTGATCACGTGGCTGATCATACACTGATCACGTGTCTGACCATGCACTGATCACGTGGCTGATCATACACTGCTCACGTAACTCATGCACTGATCACGTGGCTATCATGCACTGATCACGTGGCTGATCATGCACTGATCACGTGGCTACCATATACTGGTCACGTGACTGATCATGCACTGATCACGTAAATGATCATGCACTGATCACGTGACTGATCATGCACTGATCACGTGACTGATCATGCACTGATCACGTGGCTATCATGCACTGCTCACGTGGCTGATCATGCAACGATCACGTAGCAACCATGTACTGGTCACGTGACTGATCATGCACTGATCACGTAATTGATCATGCACTGATCACGTGGCTGATCATGCACTGATCACGTGGCTGATCACAATGTATCACGTGACTGATCATGCACTGATCACGTGGCTATCATGCACTGATCACGTGGCTGATCATGCACTGATCACGTGGCTATCATGCACTGATCACGTGGCTGATCACACACGTATCACATGACTGATCATGCACTGATCACGTGGCTATCATGCACTGATCACGTGGCACTCATGCACTGATCACGTGGCTGATCATACACTGATCACGTAACTCATGCACTGATCACGTGGCTATCATGCACTGATCACGTGGCTGATCATGCACTGATCACGTAGCAACCATATACTGGTCACGTGACTGATCATGCACTGATCACGTGGCTGATCATGCACTGATCACGTGGCTGATCATGCACTGATCACGTGACTGATCATGCACTGATCACGTGGCTATCATGCACTGATCACGTGGCTGATCATGCACTGATCACGTAGCAATCATGCACTGATCACGTGACTGATCATGCACTGATCACGTAATTGATCATGCACTGATCACGTGGCTGATCATGCACTGATCACGTGGCTGATCACACATGATCACGTGACTGATCATGCACTGATCACGTGGCTATCATGCACTGATCACGTGGCTGATCATGCACTGATCACGTGGCTATCATGCACTGATCACGTGGCTGATCACACACGATCACATGACTGATCATGCACTGATCACGTGGCTGATCATGCACTGATCACGTGGCTATCATGCACTGATCACGTGGCTGATCATGCACTGATCACGTAGCTACCATGCACTGATCACGTGACTGATCATGCACTGATCACGTAATTGATCATGCACTGATCACGTGGCTGATCATGCACTGATCACGTGGCTGATCATGCACTGATCACGTGACTGATCATGCACTGATCACGTGACTGATCATGCACTGATCACGTGGCTATCATGCACTGATCACGTGGCTGATCATGCCATGATCACGCAGCTACCATGTACTGGTCACATGACTGATCATGCACTGATCACGTGACTGATCATGCACTGATCACGTGGCTATCATGCACTACTCACGTGGCTGATCATGCAATGATCATGTAGCTACCATGTACAGGTCACGTGAA
This sequence comes from Bos javanicus, assembly GCF_032452875.1. Taxonomy (NCBI): domain Eukaryota; kingdom Metazoa; phylum Chordata; class Mammalia; order Artiodactyla; family Bovidae; genus Bos; species Bos javanicus. The sequence continues at coordinate 431,235 of NW_026893605.1, read as the reverse complement.
TGATCATACACCCATCAGGTGACTGATCATGCACTGATCACGTGGCTATCATGCACTGATCACGAGACTGATCATGCACTGATCACGTCTATATCATGCACTGATCACATGACTGCCCATGCACTGATCACGTGGATGATCATACACTAATCATGTGACAGATCATGCACTGATCACGTGGCTGATCATGCACTGATACCGTGACTGAGCATGGACTGATCACATGACTATCATGTAGTGATCACGTGACTTAATGGCGCTGATCATGTGACTGATCATGCGCTGATCATGTTTGCTATCATACACTGATCATGTGCCTCTGGAGGCAATAAACAAAGAGCTGAGTAGGCACGAATCAAACAGTCAGCAGGCAATAATCATGGAACTCAGTGTGAGGAATCATGCTGCTCAGCTGGCAATAATCAAGCAGCTGAGCAGGCAGGAATTACGCAGCACAGCTGGCAATTGTCAAGCAGATGACAGGCAGGAATCGTGCAGCTCAGCTGGCAATTGTCAAGCAGATGAGCAGACAGTAATCACGCAGCTCAGCAGGCCCAGATCACGTGACTGAGCATGCACTGTTCACGTGGCTGATCATACACTGATCACGTGATGATCATGCACTGATCACTTGGATATCATGCACTGATCACGTGGCTGATCATACACTGTTCACGTGTCTGACCATGCACTGATCACGTGGCTGATCATACACTGCTCACGTAACTGATCATGCACTGATCACGTGGCTATCATGCACTGATCACGTGGCTGAACATGCACTGTTCACGTGGCTGATCACACACCTGTCACGTGACATATCATGCACTGATCACGTGGCACTCATGCACTGATCACGTGGCTGATCATACTCTGCTCACGTAACTGATCATGCACTGATCACGTGGCTGATCATGCACTGATCACGTGGCTGATCATGCACTGATCACGTGACTATCATGCACTGATCACGTGGCATCATGCACTGATCACGTGACTGATCATGCACTGATCACGTGACTGATCATGCACTGATCACGTGGCTATCATGCACTGATCACGTGGCTGATCATGCACTGATCACGTGGCTGATCATGCACTGTCACGTGACATATCATGCACTGATCACGTGGCACTCATGCACTGATCACGTGGCTGATCATACACTGATCACGTAACTCATGCACACATCACGTGGCTATCATGCACTGATCACGTGGCTGTCATGCAATGATCACGTAGCAACCATATACTGGTCACGTGACTGATCATGCACTGATCACGTAAATGATCATGCACTGATCACGTGACTGATCATGCACTGATCACGTGACTGATCATGCACTGATCACGTGGCTATCATGCACTGCTCACGTGGCTGATCATGCAACGATCACGTAGCAACCATGTACTGGTCACGTGACTGATCATGCACTGATCACGTAATTGATCATGCACTGATCACGTGGCTCATCATGCACTGATCACGTGGCTGATCACACATGATCACGTGACTGATCATGCACTGATCACGTGGCTCTCATGCACTGATCACGTGGCTGTCATGCACTGATCACGTGGATATCATGCACTGATCACGTGGCTGATCACACACGTATCACATGACTGATCATGCACTGATCACGTGGCTATCATGCACTGATCACGTGGCTATCATGCACTGATCACGTGGCTGATCAGGCAATGATCACGTAGCTACCATGTACTGGTCACGTGACTGATCATGCACTGATCACGTAATTGATCATGCACTGATCATGTGGCTGATCATGCACTGATCACGTGGCTGATCATACACTGATCACGTAACTGATCATGCACTGATCACGTGACTGATCATGCACTGATCACGTGGCTATCATGCACTGATCACTTGGCTGGACATACACTGATCACGTGCCTGGTCATGCACTGATCACGTGGCTGATCATGCACTGATCACGTGACTGATCATGCACTGATCACGTGTCTGATCATGCACTGATCACGTGGCTATCATGCACTGCTCACGTGGCTGATCATGCCATGATCACGCAGCTACCATGTACTGGTCACATGACTGATCATGCACTGATCACGTGACTGATCATGCACTGATCACGTGGCTATCATGAACTACTCACGTGGCTGATCATGCAATGATCATGTAGCTACCATGTACAGGTCACGTGAATGATCATACACCCATCAGGTGACTGATCATGCACTGATCACGTGGCTATCATGCACTGATCACGAGACTGATCATGCACTGATCACGTCTATATCATGCACTGATCACATGACTGCCCATGCACTGATCACGTGGATGATCATACACTAATCTTGTGACAGATCATGCACTGATCACGTGGCTGATCATGCACTGATACCGTGACTGAGCATGGACTGATCACATGACTATCATGTAGTGATCACGTGACTTAATGGCGCTGATCATGTGACTGATCATGCGCTGATCATGTTTGCTATCATACACTGATCATGTGCCTCTGGAGGCAATAAACAAAGAGCTGAGTAGGCACGAATCAAACAGTCAGCAGGCAATAATCATGGAACTCAGCTGTGAGGAATCATGCTGCTCAGCTGGCAATAATCAAGCAGCTGAGCAGGCAGGAATTACGCAGCACAGCTGGCAATTGTCAAGCAGATGACAGGCAGGAATCGTGCAGCTCAGCTGGCAATTGTCAAGCAGATGAGCAGACAGTAATCACGCAGCTCAGCAGGCCCAGATCACGTGACTGAGCATGCACTGTTCACGTGGCTGATCATACACTGATCACGTGATGATCATGCACTGATCACTTGGATATCATGCACTGATCACGTGGCTGATCATACACTGTTCACGTGTCTGACCATGCACTGATCACGTGGCTGATCATACACTGCTCACGTAACTGATCATGCACTGATCACGTGGCTATCATGCACTGATCACGTGGCTGAACATGCACTGTTCACGTGGCTGATCACACACCTGTCACGTGACATATCATGCACTGATCACGTGGCACTCATGCACTGATCACGTGGCTGATCATACTCTGCTCACGTAACTCATGCACACATCACGTGGCTATCATGCACTGCTCACGTGGCTCGTCATGGAATGATCACGTAGCAACCATATACTGGTCACGTGACTGATCATGCAAAGATCACGTAAATGATCATGCACTGTTCACGTGACTGATCATGTACTGATCACGTGACTGATCATGCACTGATCACGTGGCTATCATGCTCTGCTCACGTGGCTGATCATGCACGATCACGTAGCAACCATGTACTGGTCACGTGACTGATCATGCACTGATCACGTAATTGATCATGCACTGATCACGTGGCTCATCATGCACTGATCACGTGGCTGATCACACATGTATCACGTGACTGATCATGCACTGATCACGTGGCTCTCATGCACTGATCACGTGGCTGTCATGCACTGATCACGTGGATATCATGCACTGATCACGTGGCTGATCATGCACTGATCACGTAGCTATCATGCACTGATCACGTGACTGATCATGCACTGATCACGTGGCTGATCATGCACTGATCACGTGGCTGATCATGCACTGATCACGTGGCTGATCATGCACTGATCACGTGACTGATCATGCACTGATCACGTGACTGATCATGCACTGATCACGTGGCTATCATGCACTGATCACGTGGCTGATCATGCACTGATCACGTAGCTATCATGCACTGTCACGTGACTGATCATGCACTGATCACGTGACTGATCATGCACTGATCACGTGGCTATCATGCACTGATCACGTGACTGATCATGCACTGATCACGTCTATATCATGCACTGATCACGTGACTGATCATGCACTGATCACGTGGCTGATCATGCACTGATCACGTGACTGATCATGCACTGATCACGTGGCTGATCATGCACTGATCACGTGACTGATCATGCACTGATCACGTGGCTATCATGCACTGATCACGTGGCTATCATGCACTGATCACGTGGCTGATCATGCACTGATCACGTGGCTATCATGCACTGATCACGTGACTGATCATGCACTGATCACGTGACTGATCATGCACTGATCACGTGGCTGATCATGCACTGATCACGTGGCTGATCATGCACTGATCACGTGACTGATCATGCACTGATCACGTGACTGATCATGCACTGATCACGTGGCTATCATGCACTGATCACGTGGCTGATCATGCACTGATCACGTGGCTGATCATGCACTGATCACGTGGCTGATCATGCACTGATCACGTGACTGATCATGCACTGATCACGTGACTGATCATGCACTGATCACGTGGCTATCATGCACTGATCACGAGACTGATCATGCACTGATCACGTCTATATCATGCACTGATCACATGACTGCCCATGCACTGATCACGTGGATGATCATACACTAATCATGTGACAGATCATGCACTGATCACGTGGCTGATCATGCACTGATACCGTGACTGAGCATGGACTGATCACATGACTATCATGTAGTGATCACGTGACTTAATGGCGCTGATCATGTGACTGATCATGCGCTGATCATGTTTGCTATCATACACTGATCATGTGCCTCTGGAGGCAATAAACAAAGAGCTGAGTAGGCACGAATCAAACAGTCAGCAGGCAATAATCATGGAACTCAGGTGTGAGGAATCATGCTGCTCAGCTGGCAATAATCAAGCAGCTGAGCAGGCAGGAATTACGCAGCACAGCTGGCAATTGTCAAGCAGATGACAGGCAGGAATCGTGCAGCTCAGCTGGCAATTGTCAAGCAGATGAGCAGACAGTAATCACGCAGCTCAGCAGGCCCAGATCACGTGACTGAGCATGCACTGTTCACGTGGCTGATCATACACTGATCACGTGATGATCATGCACTGATCACTTGGATATCATGCACTGATCACGTGGCTGATCATACACTGCTCACGTAACTGATCATGCACTGATCACGTGGCTATCATGCACTGATCACGTGGCTGAACATGCACTGTTCACGTGGCTGATCACACACCTGTCACGTGACATATCATGCACTGATCACGTGGCACTCATGCACTGATCACGTGGCTGATCATACTCTGCTCACGTAACTCATGCACACATCACGTGGCTATCATGCACTGCTCACGTGGCTCGTCATGGAATGATCACGTAGCTACCATATACTGGTCACGTGACTGATCATGCAAAGATCACGTAAATGATCATGCACTGTTCACGTGACTGATCATGTACTGATCACGTGACTGATCATGCACTGATCACGTGGCTATCATGCTCTGCTCACGTGGCTGATCATGCAACGATCACGTAGCAACCATGTACTGGTCACGTGACTGATCATGCACTGATCACGTAATTGATCATGCACTGATCACGTGGCTCATCATGCACTGATCACGTGGCTGATCACACATGTATCACGTGACTGATCATGCACTGATCACGTGGCTATCATGCACTGATCACGTGGCTGATCATGCACTGATCACGTGGCTGATCATGCACTGATCACGTGGCTGATCATGCACTGATCACGTGACTGATCATGCACTGATCACGTGGCTGATCATGCACTGATCACGTGGCTGATCATGCACTGATCACGTGGCTATCATGCACTGATCACGTGGCTGATCATGCACTGATCACGTGGCTGATCATGCACTGATCACGTGGCTATCATGCACTGATCACGTGACTGATCATGCACTGATCACGTGGCTGATCATGCACTGATCACGTGGCTATCATGCACTGATCACGTGGCTGATCACACATGATCACGTGACTGATCATGCACTGATCACGTGGCTATCATGCACTGATCACGAGACTGATCATGCACTGATCACGTCTATATCATGCACTGATCACATGACTGCCATGCACTGATCACTGATCATGTGACAGATCATGCACTGATCACGTGGCTGATCATGCACTGATACCGTGACTGAGCATGGACTGATCACATGACTATCATGTAGTGATCACGTGACTTAATGGCGCTGATCATGTGACTGATCATGCGCTGATCATGTTTGCTATCATACACTGATCATGTGCCTCTGGAGGCAATAAACAAAGAGCTGAGTAGGCACGAATCAAACAGTCAGCAGGCAATAATCATGGAACTCAGGTGTGAGGAATCATGCTGCTCAGCTGGCAATAATCAAGCAGCTGAGCAGGCAGGAATTACGCAGCACAGCTGGCAATTGTCAAGCAGATGACAGGCAGGAATCGTGCAGCTCAGCTGGCAATTGTCAAGCAGATGAGCAGACAGTAATCACGCAGCTCAGCAGGCCCAGATCACGTGACTGAGCATGCACTGTTCACGTGGCTGATCATACACTGATCACGTGATGATCATGCACTGATCACTTGGATATCATGCACTGATCACGTGGCTGATCATACACTGTTCACGTGTCTGACCATGCACTGATCACGTGGCTGATCATACACTGCTCACGTAACTGATCATGCACTGATCACGTGGCTGATCATGCACTGATCACGTGGCTGATCATGCACTGATCACGTGGCTATCATGCACTGATCACGTGGCTGATCATGCACTGATCACGTGACTGATCATGCACTGATCACGTGACTGATCATGCACTGATCACGTAACTGATCATGCACTGATCACGTGGCTGATCATGCACTGATCACGTGACTGATCATGCACTGATCACGTGGCTATCATGCACTGATCACGTGGCTGATCATGCAATGATCACGTAGCTACCATGTACTGGTCACGTGACTGATCATGCACTGATCACGTAATTGATCATGCACTGATCACGTGACTGATCATGCACTGATCACGTGGCTGATCATGCACTGATCACGTGACTGATCATGCACTGATCACGTGGCTATCATGCACTGATCACGTGGCTGATCATGCACTGATCACGTGGCTATCATGCACTGATCACGTGGCTGATCATGCACTGATCACGTGACTGATCATGCACTGATCACGTGACTGATCATGCACTGATCACGTGGCTATCATGCACTGATCACGTGGCTGATCATGCACTGTCACGTGACTGATCATGCACTGATCACGTGACTGATCATGCACTGATCACGTGGCTATCATGCACTACTCACGTGGCTGATCATGCAATGATCATGTAGCTACCATGTACTGGTCACGTGACTGATCATACACCCATCAGGTGACTGATCATGCACTGATCACGTGGCTGATCATGCACTGATCACGTGCCTGATCATGCACTGATCACGTGACTGATCATGCACTGATCACATGGCTATCATGCACTGATCACCTTGCTGATCATGCACTGATCACGTGGCTGATCATGCACTGATACCGTGACTGAGCATGGACTGATCACATGACTATCATGTAGTGATCACGTGACTTAATGGCGCTGATCATGTGACTGATCATGCGCTGATCATGTTTGCTATCATACACTGATCATGTGCCTCTGGAGGCAATAAACAAAGAGCTGAGTAGGCACGAATCAAACAGTCAGCAGGCAATAATCATGGAACTCAGCTGTGAGGAATCATGCTGCTCAGCTGGCAATAATCAAGCAGCTGAGCAGGCAGGAATTACGCAGCACAGCTGGCAATTGTCAAGCAGATGACAGGCAGGAATCGTGCAGCTCAGCTGGCAATTGTCAAGCAGATGAGCAGACAGTAATCACGCAGCTCAGCAGGCCCAGATCACGTGACTGAGCATGCACTGTTCACGTGGCTGATCATACACTGATCACGTGATGATCATGCACTGATCACGTGACTATCATGCACTGATCACGTGGCTGATCATACACTGTTCACGTGTCTGACCATGCACTGATCACGTGGCTGATCATACACTGCTCACGTAACTGATCATGCACTGATCACGTGGCTATCATGCACTGATCACGTGGCTGATCATGCACTGATCACGTGGCTATCATGCACTGATCACGTGACTGATCATGCACTGATCACGTGGCTGATCATGCACTGATCACGTGGCTGATCATGCACTGATCACGTGAATGATCATGCACTGATCACGTGGCTATCATGCACTGATCACGTGGCTGATCATGCACTGATCACGCAGCTACCATGTACTGGTCACGTGACTGATCATGCACTGATCACGTAACTGATCATGCACTGATCACGTGGCTGATCATGCACTGATCACGTGACTGATCATGCACTGATCACGTGGCTATCATGCACTGATCACGTGGCTGATCATGCACTGATCACGTAGCTACCATGTACTGGTCACGTGACTGATCATGCACTGATCACGTAATTGATCATGCACTGATCACGTGGCTGATCATGCACTGATCACGTGACTGATCATGCACTGATCACGTGACTGATCATGCACTGATCACGTGGCTATCATGCACTGATCACGTGGCTGATCATGCACTGATCACGTGGCTGATCATGCACTGATCACATGACTGATCATGCACTGATCACGTGACTGATCATGCACTGATCACGTGGCTATCATGCACTATCACGTGGCTGATCATGCAATGATCACGTAGCTACCATGTACTGGTCACGTGACTGATCATGCACTGATCACGTGACTGATCATGCACTGATCACGTGGCTATCATGCACTGATCACGTGGCTGATCATGCACTGATCACGTGCCTGATCATGCACTGATCACGTGACTGATCATGCACTGATCACGTAGCATCATGCACTGATCACGTGGCTGATCATGCACTGATCACGTGGCTATCATGCACTGATCACGTGGCTATCATGCACTGATCACGTGGCTGATCATGCACTGATACCGTGACTGAGCATGGACTGATCACATGACTATCATGTAGTGATCACGTGACTTAATGGCGCTGATCATGTGACTGATCATGCACTGATCATGTTTGCTATCATACACTGATCATGTGCCTCTGGAGGCAATAAACAAAGAGCTGAGTAGGCACGAATCAAACAGTCAGCAGGCAATAATCATGGAACTCAGGTGTGAGGAATCATGCTGCTCAGCTGGCAATAATCAAGCAGCTGAGCAGGCAGGAATTACGCAGCACAGCTGGCAATTGTCAAGCAGATGACAGGCAGGAATCATGCAGCTCAGCTGGCAATTGTCAAGCAGATGAGCAGACAGTAATCACGCAGCTCAGCAGGCCCTGATCACGTGACTGAGCATGCACTGTTCACGTGGCTGATCATACACTGATCACGTGATTGATCATGCACTGATCACTTGGATATCATGCACTGATCACGTGGCTGATCATACACTGTTCACGTGTCTGACCATGCACTGATCACGTGGCTGATCATACACTGATCACGTAACTGATCATGCACTGATCACGTGGCTGATCATGCACTGATCACGTGGCTGATCATGCACTGATCACGTGGCTGATCATGCACTGATCACGTGGCTATCATGCACTGATCACGTGGCTGATCATGCACTGATCACGTGGCTGATCATGCAATGATCACGTAGCTACCATGCACTGGTCACGTGACTGATCATGCACTGATCACGTAATTGATCATGCACTGATCACGTGGCTGATCATGCACTGATCACGTGGCTGATCACACATGATCACGTGACTGATCATGCACTGATCACGTGGCTATCATGCACTGATCACGTGACTGATCATGCACTGATCACGTCTATATCATGCACTGATCACATGACTGCCATGCACTGATCACGTGGATGATCATACACTGATCTTGTGACAGATCATGCACTGATCACGTGGCTGATCATGCACTGATACCGTGACTGAGCATGGACTGATCACATGACTATCATGTAGTGATCACGTGACTTAATGGCGCTGATCATGTGACTGATCATGCGCTGATCATGTTTGCTATCATACACTGATCATGTGCCTCTGGAGGCAATAAACAAAGAGCTGAGTAGGCACGAATCAAACAGTCAGCAGGCAATAATCATGGAACTCAGGTGTGAGGAATCATGCTGCTCAGCTGGCAATAATCAAGCAGCTGAGCAGGCAGGAATTACGCAGCACAGCTGGCAATTGTCAAGCAGATGACAGGCAGGAATCGTGCAGCTCAGCTGGCAATTGTCAAGCAGATGAGCAGACAGTAATCACGCAGCTCAGCAGGCCCTGATCACGTGACTGAGCATGCACTGTTCACGTGGCTGATCATACACTGATCACGTGATGATCATGCACTGATCACTTGGATATCATGCACTGATCACGTGGCTGATCATACACTGTTCACGTGTCTGACCATGCACTGATCACGTGGCTGATCATACACTGATCACGTAACTGATCATGCACTGATCACGTGGCTGATCATGCACTGATCACGTGGCTGATCATGCACTGATCACGTGGCTATCATGCACTGATCACGTGGCTGATCATGCACTGATCACGTGACTGATCATGCACTGATCACGTGACTGATCATGCACTGATCACGTAACTGATCATGCACTGATCACGTGGCTGATCATGCACTGATCACGTGACTGATCATGCACTGATCACGTGGCTATCATGCACTGATCACGTGGCTGATCATGCACTGATCACGTAGCTATCATGCACTGATCACGTGACTGATCATGCACTGATCACGTGACTGATCATGCACTGATCACGTGACTGATCATGCACTGATCACGTGGCTGATCATGCACTGATCACGTGACTGATCATGCACTGATCACGTGGCTATCATGCACTGATCACGTGGCTGATCATGCACTGATCACGTGGCTATCATGCACTGATCACGTGGCTGATCATGCACTGATCACGTGACTGATCATGCACTGATCACGTGACTGATCATGCACTGATCACGTGGCTATCATGCACTGATCACGTGGCTGATCATGCACTGATCACGTGACTGATCATGCACTGATCACGTGACTGATCATGCACTGATCACGTGGCTATCATGCACTACTCACGTGGCTGATCATGCAATGATCATGTAGCTACCATGTACTGGTCACGTGACTGATCATACACCCATCAGGTGACTGATCATGCACTGATCACGTGGCTGATCATGCACTGATCACGTGACTGATCATGCACTGATCACGTGACTGATCATGCACTGATCACATGGCTATCATGCACTGATCACGTGGCTGATCATGCACTGATCACGTGGCTGATCATGCACTGATACCGTGACTGAGCATGGACTGATCACATGACTATCATGTAGTGATCACGTGACTTAATGGCACTGATCATGTGACTGATCATGCGCTGATCATGTTTGCTATCATACACTGATCATGTGCCTCTGGAGGCAATAAACAAAGAGCTGAGTAGGCACGAATCAAACAGTCAGCAGGCAATAATCATGGAACTCAGGTGTGAGGAATCATGCTGCTCAGCTGGCAATAATCAAGCAGCTGAGCAGGCAGGAATTACGCAGCACAGCTGGCAATTGTCAAGCAGATGACAGGCAGGAATCGTGCAGCTCAGCTGGCAATTGTCAAGCAGATGAGCAGACAGTAATCACGCAGCTCAGCAGGCCCAGATCACGTGACTGAGCATGCACTGTTCACGTGGCTGATCATACACTGATCACGTGATGATCATGCACTGATCACGTGACTATCATGCACTGATCACGTGGCTGATCATACACTGTTCACGTGTCTGACCATGCACTGATCACGTGGCTGATCATACACTGCTCACGTAACTGATCATGCACTGATCACGTGGCTATCATGCACTGATCACGTGGCTGATCATGCACTGATCACGTGGCTATCATGCACTGTCACGTGACTGATCATGCACTGATCACGTGGCTGATCATGCACTGATCACGTGGCTGATCATGCACTGATCACGTGAATGATCATGCACTGATCACGTGGCTATCATGCACTGATCACGTGGCTGATCATGCACTGATCACGTAGCTACCATGTACTGGTCACGTGACTGATCATGCACTGATCACGTAACTGATCATGCACTGATCACGTGGCTGATCATGCACTGATCACGTGACTGATCATGCACTGATCACGTGGCTATCATGCACTGATCACGTGGCTGATCATGCACTGATCACGTAGCTACCATGTACTGGTCACGTGACTGATCATGCACTGATCACGTAATTGATCATGCACTGATCACGTGGCTGATCATGCACTGATCACGTGGCTGATCATGCACTGATCACGTGACTGATCATGCACTGATCACGTGGCTATCATGCACTGATCACGTGGCTGATCATGCACTGATCACGTGGCTGATCATGCACTGATCACATGACTGATCATGCACTGATCACGTGACTGATCATGCACTGATCACGTGGCTATCATGCACTGATCACGTGGCTGATCATGCAATGATCACGTAGCTACCATGTACTGGTCACGTGACTGATCATGCACTGATCACGTGACTGATCATGCACTGATCACGTGGCTATCATGCACTGATCACGTGGCTGATCATGCACTGATCACGTGACTGATCATGCACTGATCACGTGACTGATCATGCACTGATCACGTGGCATCATGCACTGATCACGTGGCTGATCATGCACTGATCACGTGGCTGATCATGCACTGATCACGTGACTGATCATGCACTGATCACGTGACTGATCATGCACTGATCACGTGGCTGATCATGCACTGATCACGTGGCTATCATGCACTGATCACGTGGCTGATCATGCACTGATCACGTGGCTGATCATGCACTGATCACGTGGCTGATCATGCACTGATCACGTGGCTATCATGCACTGATCACGTGACTGATCATGCACTGATCACGTGGCTGATCATGCACTGATCACGTGGCTATCATGCACTGATCACGTGGCTGATCATACATGATCACGTGACTGATCATGCACTGATCACGTGGCTATCATGCACTGATCACGAGACTGATCATGCACTGATCACGTCTATATCATGCACTGATCACATGACTGCCCGTGCACTGATCACGTGGATGATCATACACTAATCTTGTGACAGATCATGCACTGATCACGTGGCTGATCATGCACTGATACCGTGACTGAGCATGGACTGATCACATGACTATCATGTAGTGATCACGTGACTTAATGGCGCTGATCATGTGACTGATCATGCGCTGATCATGTTTGCTATCATACACTGATCATGTGCCTCTGGAGGCAATAAACAAAGAGCTGAGTAGGCACGAATCAAACAGTCAGCAGGCAATAATCATGGAACTCAGTGTGAGGAATCATGCTGCTCAGCTGGCAATAATCAAGCAGCTGAGCAGGCAGGAATTACGCAGCACAGCTGGCAATTGTCAAGCAGATGACAGGCAGGAATCGTGCAGCTCAGCTGGCAATTGTCAAGCAGATGAGCAGACAGTAATCACGCAGCTCAGCAGGCCCAGATCACGTGACTGAGCATGCACTGTTCACGTGGCTGATCATACACTGATCACGTGATGATCATGCACTGATCACTTGGATATCATGCACTGATCACGTGGCTGATCATACACTGTTCACGTGTCTGACCATGCACTGATCACGTGGCTGATCATACACTGCTCACGTAACTGATCATGCACTGATCACGTGGCTGATCATGCACTGATCACGTGGCTGATCATGCACTGATCACGTGGCTATCATGCACTGATCACGTGGCTGATCATGCACTGATCACGTGACTGATCATGCACTGATCACGTGACTGATCATGCACTGATCACGTAACTGATCATGCACTGATCACGTGGCTGATCATGCACTGATCACGTGACTGATCATGCACTGATCACGTGACTGATCATGCACTGATCACGTGGCTATCATGCACTGATCACGTGGCTGATCATGCACTGATCACGTAGCAACCATGCACTGATCACGTGACTGATCATGCACTGATCACGTGGCTGATCACACTGATCACGTGACTGATCATGCACTGATCACGTGGCTATCATGCACTGATCACGTGGCTGATCACACATGATCACGTGACTGATCATGCACTGATCACGTGGCTATCATGCACTGATCACGTGGCTATCATGCACTGATCACGTGGCTGATCATGCAATGATCACGTAGCTATCATGCACTGATCACGTGACTGATCATGCACTGATCACGTAATTGATCATGCACTGATCACGTGGCTGATCATGCACTGATCACGTGGCTGATCATGCACTGATCACGTGACTGATCATGCACTGATCACGTGACTGATCATGCACTGATCACGTGGCTGATCATGCACTGATCACGTGACTGATCATGCACTGATCACGTGGCTGATCATGCACTGATCACGTGGCTATCATGCACTGCTCACGTGGCTGATCATGCCATGATCACGCAGCTACCATGTACTGGTCACATGACTGATCATGCACTGATCACGTGACTGATCATGCACTGATCACGTGGCTATCATGCACTACTCACGTGGCTGATCATGCAATGATCATGTAGCTACCATGTACAGGTCACGTGAATGATCATACACCCATCAGGTGACTGATCATGCACTGATCACGTGGCTATCATGCACTGATCACGAGACTGATCATGCACTGTTCACGTCTATATCATGCACTGATCACATGACTGCCCATGCACTGATCACGTGGATGATCATACACTAATCTTGTGACAGATCATGCACTGATCACGTGGCTGATCATGCACTGATACCGTGACTGAGCATGGACTGATCACATGACTATCATGTAGTGATCACGTGACTTAATGGCGCTGATCATGTGACTGATCATGCGCTGATCATGTTTGCTATCATACACTGATCATGTGCCTCTGGAGGCAATAAACAAAGAGCTGAGTAGGCACGAATCAAACAGTCAGCAGGCAATAATCATGGAACTCAGGTGTGAGGAATCATGCTGCTCAGCTGGCAATAATCAAGCAGCTGAGCAGGCAGGAATTACGCAGCACAGCTGGCAATTGTCAAGCAGATGACAGGCAGGAATCGTGCAGCTCAGCTGGCAATTGTCAAGCAGATGAGCAGACAGTAATCACGCAGCTCAGCAGGCCCAGATCACGTGACTGAGCATGCACTGTTCACGTGGCTGATCATACACTGATCACGTGTCTGATCATGCACTGATCACGTGGCTGATCATGCACTGATCACGTGACTGATCATGCACTGATCACGTGGCTATCATGCACTGATCACGTGGCTGATCATGCACTGATCACGTGGCTGATCACACACTGTCACGTGACTATCATGCACTGATCACGTGGCATCATGCACTGATCACGTGGCTGATCATACACTGCTCACGTGACTGATCATGCACTGATCACGTGGCTGATCATGCACTGATCACGTGGCTGATCATGCACTGTCACGTGACTATCATGCACTGATCACGTGGCATCATGCACTGATCACGTGGCTGATCATACACTGATCACGTAACTGATCATGCACTGATCACGTGGCTATCATGCACTGATCACGTGGCTGATCATGCACTGATCACGTGGCTGATCATGCACTGTCACGTGACTATCATGCACTGATCACGTGGCACTCATGCACTGATCACGTGGCTGATCATACACTGATCACGTAACTCATGCACACATCACGTGGCTATCATGCACTGATCACGTGGCTGTCATGCAATGATCACGTAGCAACCATATACTGGTCACGTGACTGATCATGCACTGATCACGTAAATGATCATGCACTGATCACGTGACTGATCATGCACTGATCACGTGACTGATCATGCACTGATCACGTGGCTATCATGCACTGATCACGTGGCTGATCATGCAACGATCACGTAGCAACCATGTACTGGTCACGTGACTGATCATGCACTGATCACGTAATTGATCATGCACTGATCACGTGGCTGATCATGCACTGATCACGTGGCTGATCACACATGATCACGTGACTGATCATGCACTGATCACGTGGCTATCATGCACTGATCACGTGGCTGATCATGCACTGATCACGTGGATATCATGCACTGATCACGTGGCTGATCACACACGTATCACATGACTGATCATGCACTGATCACGTGGCTATCATGCACTGATCACGTGGCTATCATGCACTGATCACGTGGCTGATCATGCAATGATCACGTAGCTACCATGTACTGTCACGTGACTGATCATGCACTGATCACGTAATTGATCATGCACTGATCATGTGGCTGATCATGCACTGATCACGTGGCTGATCATACACTGATCACATAACTGATCATGCACTGATCACGTGACTGATCATGCACTGATCACGTGGCTATCATGCACTGATCACTTGGCTGATCATACACTGATCACGTGCCTGATCATGCACTGATCACGTGGCTGATCATGCACTGATCACGTGACTGATCATGCACTGATCACGTGTCTGATCATGCACTGATCACGTGGCTATCATGCACTGCTCACGTGGCTGATCATGCCATGATCACGCAGCTACCATGTACTGGTCACATGACTGATCATGCACTGATCACGTGACTGATCATGCACTGATCACGTGGCTATCATGCACTACTCACGTGGCTGATCATGCAATGATCATGTAGCTACCATGTACAGGTCACGTGAATGATCATACACCCATCAGGTGACTGATCATGCACTGATCACGTGGCTATCATGCACTGATCACGTGACTGATCATGCACTGATCACGTCTATATCATGCACTGATCACATGACTGCCCATGCACTGATCACGTGGATGATCATACACTAATCTTGTGACAGATCATGCACTGATCACGTGGCTGATCATGCACTGATACCGTGACTGAGCATGGACTGATCACATGACTATCATGTAGTGATCACGTGACTTAATGGCGCTGATCATGTGACTGATCATGCACTGATCATGTTTGCTATCATACACTGATCATGTGCCTCTGGAGGCAATAACAAAGAGCTGAGTAGGCACGAATCAAACAGTCAGCAGGCAATAATCATGGAACACAGGTGTGAGGAATCATGCTGCTCAGCTGGCAATAATCAAGCAGCTGAGCAGGCAGGAATTACGCAGCTCAGCTGGCAATTGTCAAGCAGATGAGCAGACAGTAATCACGCAGCTCAGCAGGCAAGATCACGTGACTGAGCATGCACTGATCACGTGGCTGATCATACACTGATCACGTGATGATCATGCACTGATCACGTGGCTATCATGCACTGATCACGTGACTGATCATGCACTGATCACGTCTATATCATGCACTGATCACGTGACTGATCATGCACTGATCACGTGGCTGATCATGCACTGATCACGTGACTGATCATGCACTGATCACGTGGCTGATCACACACTGATCACGTGACTGATCATGCACTGATCACGTGCTATCATGCACTGATCACGTGGCTATCA
This sequence comes from Bos javanicus, assembly GCF_032452875.1. Classification (NCBI taxonomy): domain Eukaryota; kingdom Metazoa; phylum Chordata; class Mammalia; order Artiodactyla; family Bovidae; genus Bos; species Bos javanicus. The sequence goes on along the minus strand of NW_026893605.1, from coordinate 413,697 downwards.
TGCACTGATCACGTGGCTGATCATGCACTGATCACGTGACTGATCATGCACTGATCACGTGGCTGATCATGCACTGATCACGTGACTGATCATGCACTGATCACGTGGCTATCATGCACTGATCACGTGGCTGATCATGCACTGATCACGTGGCTGATCATGCACTGATCACGTGGCTGATCATGCACTGATCACGTGACTGATCATGCACTGATCACGTGGCTATCATGCACTGATCACGTGGCTGATCATGCACTGATCACGTGGCTGATCACACACTGTCACGTGACTATCATGCACTGATCACGTGGCACTCATGCACTGATCACGTGGCTGATCATACTCTGCTCACGTAACTCATGCACACATCACGTCATGACTCATCATGCACTGATCACGTGACTGATCATGAATGACTGATCACGTGACTGATCATGCACTGATCACGTGATCATGCACTGATCACGTGGCTGATCATGCAACGATCACGTAGCAACCATGTACTGGTCACGTGACTGATCATGCACTGATCACGTAATTGATCATGCACTGATCACGTGGCTCATCATGCACTGATCACGTGGCTGATCACACATGTATCACGTGACTGATCATGCACTGATCACGTGGCTCTCATGCACTGATCACGTGGCTGTCATGCACTGATCACGTGGATATCATGCACTGATCACGTGGCTGATCACACACGTATCACATGACTGATCATGCACTGATCACGTGGCTATCATGCACTGATCACGTGGCTATCATGCACTGATCACGTGGCTGATCATGCAATGATCACGTAGCTACCATGTACTGGTCACGTGACTGATCATGCACTGATCACGTAATTGATCATGCACTGATCATGTGGCTGATCATGCACTGATCACGTGGCTGATCATACACTGATCACATAACTGATCATGCACTGATCACGTGACTGATCATGCACTGATCACGTGGCTATCATGCACTGATCACGTGGCTGACATACACTGATCACGTGCCTGGTCATGCACTGATCACGTGGCTGATCATGCACTGATCACGTGACTGATCATGCACTGATCACGTGTCTGATCATGCACTGATCACGTGGCTATCATGCACTGCTCACGTGGCTGATCATGCCATGATCACGCAGCTACCATGTACTGGTCACATGACTGATCATGCACTGATCACGTGACTGATCATGCAGTGATCACGTGGCTATCATGAACTACTCACGTGGCTGATCATGCAATGATCATGTAGCTACCATGTACAGGTCACGTGAATGATCATACACCCATCAGGTGACTGATCATGCACTGATCACGTGGCTATCATGCACTGATCACGAGACTGATCATGCACTGTTCACGTCTATATCATGCACTGATCACATGACTGCCCGTGCACTGATCACGTGGATGATCATACACTAATCTTGTGACAGATCATGCACTGATCACGTGGCTGATCATGCACTGATACCGTGACTGAGCATGGACTGATCACATGACTATCATGTAGTGATCACGTGACTTAATGGCGCTGATCATGTGACTGATCATGCGCTGATCATGTTTGCTATCATACACTGATCATGTGCCTCTGGAGGCAATAAACAAAGAGCTGAGTAGGCACGAATCAAACAGTCAGCAGGCAATAATCATGGAACTCAGGTGTGAGGAATCATGCTGCTCAGCTGGCAATAATCAAGCAGCTGAGCAGGCAGGAATTACGCAGCACAGCTGGCAATTGTCAAGCAGATGACAGGCAGGAATCGTGCAGCTCAGCTGGCAATTGTCAAGCAGATGAGCAGACAGTAATCACGCAGCTCAGCAGGCCCAGATCACGTGACTGAGCATGCACTGTTCACGTGGCTGATCATACACTGATCACGTGATGATCATGCACTGATCACTTGGATATCATGCACTGATCACGTGGCTGATCATACACTGTTCACGTGTCTGACCATGCACTGATCACGTGGCTGATCATACACTGCTCACGTAACTGATCATGCACTGATCACGTGGCTATCATGCACTGATCACGTGGCTGAACATGCACTGTTCACGTGGCTGATCACACACCTGTCACGTGACATATCATGCACTGATCACGTGGCACTCATGCACTGATCACGTGGCTGATCATACTCTGCTCACGTAACTCATGCACACATCACGTGGCTATCATGCACTGCTCACGTGGCTCGTCATGGAATGATCACGTAGCAACCATATACTGGTCACGTGACTGATCATGCAAAGATCACGTAAATGATCATGCACTGTTCACGTGACTGATCATGTACTGATCACGTGACTGATCATGCACTGATCACGTGGCTATCATGCTCTGCTCACGTGGCTGATCATGCAACGATCACGTAGCAACCATGTACTGGTCACGTGACTGATCATGCACTGATCACGTAATTGATCCTGCACTGATCACGTGGCTCATCATGCACTGATCACGTGGCTGATCACACATGTATCACGTGACTGATCATGCACTGATCACGTGGCTCTCATGCACTGATCACGTGGCTGTCATGCACTGATCACGTGGATATCATGCACTGATCACGTGGCTGATCACACACGTATCACATGACTGATCATGCACTGATCACGTGGCTATCATGCACTGATCACGTGGCTATCATGCACTGATCACGTGGCTGATCATGCAATGATCACGTAGCTACCATGCACTGATCACGTGACTGATCATGCACTGATCACGTAATTGATCATGCACTGATCACGTGGCTGATCATGCACTGATCACGTGGCTGATCACACATGATCACGTGACTGATCATGCACTGATCACGTGGCTATCATGCACTGATCACGTGGCTATCATGCACTGATCACGTGGCTGATCATGCACTGATCACGTAGCTATCATGCACTGATCACGTGACTGATCATGCACTGATCACGTAATTGATCATGCACTGATCACGTGGCTGATCATGCACTGATCACGTGGCTGATCATGCACTGATCACATGACTGATCATGCACTGATCACGTGACTGATCATGCACTGATCACGTGGCTATCATGCACTGATCACGTGGCTGACATACACTGATCACGTGCCTGATCATGCACTGATCACGTGGCTGATCATGCACTGATCACGTGACTGATCATGCACTGATCACGTGTCTGATCATGCACTGATCACGTGGCTATCATGCACTGCTCACGTGGCTGATCATGCCATGATCACGCAGCTACCATGTACTGGTCACATGACTGATCATGCACTGATCACGTGACTGATCATGCAGTGATCACGTGGCTATCATGCACTACTCACGTGGCTGATCATGCAATGATCATGTAGCTACCATGTACAGGTCACGTGAATGATCATACACCCATCAGGTGACTGATCATGCACTGATCACGTGGCTATCATGCACTGATCACGAGACTGATCATGCACTGATCACGTCTATATCATGCACTGATCACATGACTGCCCATGCACTGATCACGTGGATGATCATACACTAATCATGTGACAGATCATGCACTGATCACGTGGCTGATCATGCACTGATACCGTGACTGAGCATGGACTGATCACATGACTATCATGTAGTGATCACGTGACTTAATGGCGCTGATCATGTGACTGATCATGCGCTGATCATGTTTGCTATCATACACTGATCATGTGCCTCTGGAGGCAATAAACAAAGAGCTGAGTAGGCACGAATCAAACAGTCAGCAGGCAATAATCATGGAACTCAGGTGTGAGGAATCATGCTGCTCAGCTGGCAATAATCAAGCAGCTGAGCAGGCAGGAATTACGCAGCACAGCTGGCAATTGTCAAGCAGATGACAGGCAGGAATCGTGCAGCTCAGCTGGCAATTGTCAAGCAGATGAGCAGACAGTAATCACGCAGCTCAGCAGGCCCAGATCACGTGACTGAGCATGCACTGTTCACGTGGCTGATCATACACTGATCACGTGATGATCATGCACTGATCACTTGGATATCATGCACTGATCACGTGGCTGATCATACACTGTTCACGTGTCTGACCATGCACTGATCACGTGGCTGATCATACACTGCTCACGTAACTGATCATGCACTGATCACGTGGCTATCATGCACTGATCACGTGGCTGATCATGCACTGATCACGTGGCTGATCATGCACTGATCACGTGGCTGATCATGCACTGATCACGTGACTGATCATGCACTGATCACGTGGCTATCATGCACTGATCACGTGGCTGATCATGCACTGATCACGTGACTGATCATGCACTGATCACGTGACTGATCATGCACTGATCACGTGGCTGATCATGCACTGATCACGTGGCTGATCATGCACTGATCACGTGGCTGATCATGCACTGATCACGTGGCTGATCATGCACTGATCACGTGGCTGATCATGCACTGATCACGTAGCTATCATGTACTGATCACGTGACTGATCATGCACTGATCACGTAATTGATCATGCACTGATCACGTGGCTGATCATGCACTGATCACGTGGCTGATCATGCACTGATCACGTGACTGATCATGCACTGATCACGTGGCTGATCATGCACTGATCACGTGGCTGATCATGCACTGATCACGTGGCTGATCATGCACTGATCACGTGACTGATCATGCACTGATCACGTGGCTATCATGCACTGATCACGTGGCTGATCATGCACTGATCACGTAGCTATCATGCACTGATCACGTGACTGATCATGCACTGATCACGTGACTGATCATGCACTGATCACGTGACTGATCATGCACTGATCACGTGGCTGATCATGCACTGATCACGTGACTGATCATGCACTGATCACGTGGCTATCATGCACTGATCACGTGGCTGATCATGCACTGATCACGTGGCTATCATGCACTGATCACGTGGCTGATCATGCACTGATCACGTGACTGATCATGCACTGATCACGTGACTGATCATGCACTGATCACGTGGCTATCATGCACTGATCACGTGGCTGATCATGCACTGATCACGTGGCTGATCATGCACTGATCACGTGACTGATCATGCACTGATCACGTGGCATCATGCACTGATCACGTGACTGATCATGCACTGATCACGTGGCTGATCATGCACTGATCACGTGGCTATCATGCACTGATCACGTGGCTGATCATGCACTGATACCGTGACTGAGCATGGACTGATCACATGACTATCATGTAGTGATCACGTGACTTAATGGCACTGATCATGTGACTGATCATGCGCTGATCATGTTTGCTATCATACACTGATCATGTGCCTCTGGAGGCAATAAACAAAGAGCTGAGTAGGCACGAATCAAACAGTCAGCAGGCAATAATCATGGAACTCAGCTGTGAGGAATCATGCTGCTCAGCTGGCAATAATCAAGCAGCTGAGCAGGCAGGAATTACGCAGCACAGCTGGCAATTGTCAAGCAGATGACAGGCAGGAATCGTGCAGCTCAGCTGGCAATTGTCAAGCAGATGAGCAGACAGTAATCACGCAGCTCAGCAGGCCCAGATCACGTGACTGAGCATGCACTGTTCACGTGGCTGATCACACACTGATCACGTGACTGATCATGCACTGATCACGTGGCATCATGCACTGATCACGTGGCTGATCATACTGCTCACGTGACTCATGCACTGATCACGTGGCTATCATGCACTGATCACGTGGCTGATCATGCACTGATCACGTGGCTACCATATACTGGTCACGTGACTGATCATGCACTGATCACGTGGCTGATCATGCACTGATCACGTGACTGATCATGCACTGATCACGTGACTGATCATGCACTGATCACGTGGCTATCATGCACTGCTCACGTGGCTGATCATGCAACGATCACGTAGCAACCATGTACTGGTCACGTGACTGATCATGCACTGATCACGTAATTGATCATGCACTGATCACGTGGCTGATCATGCACTGATCACGTGGCTGATCACACATGATCACGTGACTGATCATGCACTGATCACGTGGCTATCATGCACTGATCACGTGGCTGTCATGCACTGATCACGTGGATATCATGCACTGATCACGTGGCTGATCATGCACTGATCACGTGACTGATCATGCACTGATCACGTGGCTATCATGCACTGATCACGTGGCTATCATGCACTGATCACGTGGCTGATCATGCAATGATCACGTAGCTATCATGTACTGATCACGTGACTGATCATGCACTGATCACGTGGCTGATCATGCACTGATCACGTGGCTGATCATGCACTGATCACGTGGCTGATCACACATGATCACGTGACTGATCATGCACTGATCACGTGGCTATCATGCACTGATCACGTGACTGATCATGCACTGATCACGTCTATATCATGCACTGATCACATGACTGCCCATGCACTGATCACGTGGATGATCATACACTAATCATGTGACAGATCATGCACTGATCACGTGGCTGATCATGCACTGATACCGTGACTGAGCATGGACTGATCACATGACTATCATGTAGTGATCACGTGACTTAATGGCGCTGATCATGTGACTGATCATGCGCTGATCATGTTTGCTATCATACACTGATCATGTGCCTCTGGAGGCAATAAACAAAGAGCTGAGTAGGCACGAATCAAACAGTCAGCAGGCAATAATCATGGAACTCAGGTGTGAGGAATCATGCTGCTCAGCTGGCAATAATCAAGCAGCTGAGCAGGCAGGAATTACGCAGCACAGCTGGCAATTGTCAAGCAGATGACAGGCAGGAATCGTGCAGCTCAGCTGGCAATTGTCAAGCAGATGAGCAGACAGTAATCACGCAGCTCAGCAGGCCCAGATCACGTGACTGAGCATGCACTGTTCACGTGGCTGATCATACACTGATCACGTGATGATCATGCACTGATCACTTGGATATCATGCACTGATCACGTGGCTGATCATACACTGTTCACGTGACTGATCATGCACTGATCACGTGGCTGATCATGCACTGATCACGTGGCTGATCATGCACTGATCACGTGGCTATCATGCACTGATCACGTGGCTGATCATGCACTGATCACGTGGCTGATCATGCACTGATCACGTGACTGATCATGCACTGATCACGTGGCTGATCATGCACTGATCACGTGGCTGATCATGCACTGATCACGTGACTGATCATGCACTGATCACGTGGCTATCATGCACTGATCACGTGGCTGATCATGCAATGATCACGTAGCTACCATGTACTGGTCACGTGACTGATCATGCACTGATCACGTAATTGATCATGCACTGATCACGTGACTGATCATGCACTGATCACGTGACTGATCATGCACTGATCACGTGACTGATCATGCACTGATCACGTGGCTATCATGCACTGATCACGTGGCTGATCATGCACTGATCACGTGGCTATCATGCACTGATCACGTGGCTGATCATGCACTGATCACGTGACTGATCATGCACTGATCACGTGACTGATCATGCACTGATCACGTGGCTATCATGCACTGATCACGTGGCTGATCATGCACTGTCACGTGACTGATCATGCACTGATCACGTGACTGATCATGCACTGATCACGTGGCTATCATGCACTACTCACGTGGCTGATCATGCAATGATCATGTAGCTACCATGTACAGGTCACGTGACTGATCATACACCCATCAGGTGACTGATCATGCACTGATCACGTGGCTGATCATGCACTGATCACCTGACTGATCATGCACTGATCACGTGACTGATCATGCACTGATCACATGGCTATCATGAACTGATCACCTTGCTGATCATGCACTGATCACGTGGCTGATCATGCACTGATACCGTGACTGAGCATGGACTGATCACATGACTATCATGTAGTGATCACGTGACTTAATGGCGCTGATCATGTGACTGATCATGCACTGATCATGTTTGCTATCATACACTGATCATGTGCCTCTGGAGGCAATAAACAAAGAGCTGAGTAGGCACGAATCAAACAGTCAGCAGGCAATAATCATGGAACTCAGGTGTGAGGAATCATGCTGCTCAGCTGGCAATAATCAAGCAGCTGAGCAGGCAGGAATTACGCAGCACAGCTGGCAATTGTCAAGCAGATGACAGGCAGGAATCGTGCAGCTCAGCTGGCAATTGTCAAGCAGATGAGCAGACAGTAATCACGCAGCTCAGCAGGCCCAGATCACGTGACTGAGCATGCACTGTTCACGTGGCTGATCATACACTGATCACGTGATGATCATGCACTGATCACGTGACTATCATGCACTGATCACGTGGCTGATCATACACTGTTCACGTGTCTGACCATGCACTGATCACGTGGCTGATCATACACTGCTCACGTAACTGATCATGCACTGATCACGTGGCTATCATGCACTGATCACGTGGCTGATCATGCACTGATCACGTGGCTATCATGCACTGGTCACGTGACTGATCATGCACTGATCACGTGGCTGATCATGCACTGATCACGTGGCTGATCATGCACTGATCACGTGACTGATCATGCACTGATCACGTGGCTATCATGCACTGATCACGTGGCTGATCATGCACTGATCACGTAGCTACCATGTACTGGTCACGTGACTGATCATGCACTGATCACGTAACTGATCATGCACTGATCACGTGGCTGATCATGCACTGATCACGTGACTGATCATGCACTGATCACGTGGCTATCATGCACTGATCACGTGGCTGATCATGCACTGATCACGTAGCTACCATGTACTGGTCACGTGACTGATCATGCACTGATCACGTAATTGATCATGCACTGATCACGTGGCTGATCATGCACTGATCACGTGACTGATCATGCACTGATCACGTGACTGATCATGCACTGATCACGTGGCTATCATGCACTGATCACGTGGCTGATCATGCACTGATCACGTGCCTGATCATGCACTGATCACATGACTGATCATGCACTGATCACGTGACTGATCATGCACTGATCACGTGGCTATCATGCACTACTCACGTGGCTGATCATGCAATGATCACGTAGCTACCATGTACTGGTCACGTGACTGATCATGCACTGATCACGTGACTGATCATGCACTGATCACGTGGCTATCATGCACTGATCACGTGGCTGATCATGCACTGATCACTGCCTGATCATGCACTGATCACGTGACTGATCATGCACTGATCACGTAGCATCATGCACTGATCACGTGGCTGATCATGCACTGATCACGTGGCTGATCATGCACTGATCACGTGGCTATCATGCACTGATCACGTGGCTGATCATGCACTGATACCGTGACTGAGCATGGACTGATCACATGACTATCATGTAGTGATCACGTGACTTAATGGCGCTGATCATGTGACTGATCATGCGCTGATCATGTTTGCTATCATACACTGATCATGTGCCTCTGGAGGCAATAAACAAAGAGCTGAGTAGGCACGAATCAAACAGTCAGCAGGCAATAATCATGGAACTCAGGTGTGAGGAATCATGCTGCTCAGCTGGCAATAATCAAGCAGCTGAGCAGGCAGGAATTACGCAGCACAGCTGGCAATTGTCAAGCAGATGACAGGCAGGAATCGTGCAGCTCAGCTGGCAATTGTCAAGCAGATGAGCAGACAGTAATCACGCAGCTCAGCAGGCCCTGATCACGTGACTGAGCATGCACTGTTCACGTGGCTGATCATACACTGATCACGTGATTGATCATGCACTGATCACTTGGATATCATGCACTGATCACGTGGCTGATCATACACTGTTCACGTGTCTGACCATGCACTGATCACGTGGCTGATCATACACTGCTCACGTAACTGATCATGCACTGATCACGTGGCTGATCATGCACTGATCACGTGGCTGATCATGCACTGATCACGTGGCTATCATGCACTGATCACGTGGCTGATCATGCACTGATCACGTGGCTGATCATGCACTGATCACGTGGCTGATCATGCACTGATCACGTAACTGATCATGCACTGATCACGTGGCTGATCATGCACTGATCACGTGGCTGATCATGCACTGATCACGTGACTGATCATGCACTGATCACGTGGCTATCATGCACTGATCACGTGGCTGATCATGCACTGATCACGTAGCTATCATGTACTGATCACGTGACTGATCATGCACTGATCACGTAATTGATCATGCACTGATCACGTGACTGATCATGCACTGATCACGTGACTGATCATGCACTGATCACGTGACTGATCATGCACTGATCACGTGGCTATCATGCACTGATCACGTGGCTGATCATGCACTGATCACGTGGCTATCATGCACTGATCACGTGGCTGATCATGCACTGATCACGTGACTGATCATGCACTGATCACGTGACTGATCATGCACTGATCACGTGGCTATCATGCACTGATCACGTGGCTGATCATGCACTGATCACGTGACTGATCATGCACTGATCACGTGACTGATCATGCACTGATCACGTGGCTATCATGCACTACTCACGTGGCTGATCATGCAATGATCATGTAGCTACCATGTACTGGTCACGTGACTGATCATACACCCATCAGGTGACTGATCATGCACTGATCACGTGGCTGATCATGCACTGATCACGTGACTGATCATGCACTGATCACGTGACTGATCATGCACTGATCACATGGCTATCATGCACTGATCACGTTGCTGATCATGCACTGATCACGTGGCTGATCATGCACTGATACCGTGACTGAGCATGGACTGATCACATGACTATCATGTAGTGATCACGTGACTTAATGGCGCTGATCATGTGACTGATCATGCGCTGATCATGTTTGCTATCATACACTGATCATGTGCCTCTGGAGGCAATAAACAAAGAGCTGAGTAGGCACGAATCAAACAGTCAGCAGGCAATAATCATGGAACTCAGGTGTGAGGAATCATGCTGCTCAGCTGGCAATAATCAAGCAGCTGAGCAGGCAGGAATTACGCAGCTCAGCTGGCAATTGTCAAGCAGATGAGCAGACAGTAATCACGCAGCTCAGCAGGCCCAGATCACGTGACTGAGCATGCACTGTTCACGTGGCTGATCATACACTGATCACGTGATGATCATGCACTGATCACGTGACTGATCATGCACTGATCACGTGGCTGATCATACACTGATCACGTGTCTGACCATGCACTGATCACGTGGCTGATCATACACTGCTCACGTAACTGATCATGCACTGATCACGTGGCTATCATGCACTGATCACGTGGCTGATCATGCACTGATCACGTGGCTGATCATGCACTGATCACGTGACTGATCATGCACTGATCACGTGGCTGATCATGCACTGATCACGTGGCTGATCATGCACTGATCACGTGACTGATCATGCACTGATCACGTGGCTATCATGCACTGATCACGTGGCTGATCATGCACTGATCACGTAGCTACCATGTACTGGTCACGTGACTGATCATGCACTGATCACGTAACTGATCATGCACTGATCACGTGGCTGATCATGCACTGATCACGTGACTGATCATGCACTGATCACGTGACTGATCATGCACTGATCACGTGGCTATCATGCACTGATCACGTGGCTGATCATGCACTGATCACGCAGCTATCATGCACTGATCACGTGACTGATCATGCACTGATCACGTAATTGATCATGCACTGATCACGTGGCTGATCATGCACTGATCACGTGACTGATCATGCACTGATCACGTGACTGATCATGCACTGATCACGTGGCTATCATGCACTGATCACGTGGCTGATCATGCACTGATCACGTGCCTGATCATGCACTGATCACATGACTGATCATGCACTGATCACGTGACTGATCATGCACTGATCACGTGGCTATCATGCACTATCACGTGGCTGATCATGCAATGATCACGTAGCTACCATGTACTGGTCACGTGACTGATCATGCACTGATCACGTGACTGATCATGCACTGATCACGTGGCTATCATGCACTGATCACGTGGCTGATCATGCACTGATCACGTGCCTGATCATGCACTGATCACGTGACTGATCATGCACTGATCACGTAGCATCATGCACTGATCACGTGGCTGATCATGCACTGATCACGTGGCTGATCATGCACTGATCACGTGGCTATCATGCACTGATCACGTGGCTGATCATGCACTGATACCGTGACTGAGCATGGACTGATCACATGACTATCATGTAGTGATCACGTGACTTAATGGCGCTGATCATGTGACTGATCATGCGCTGATCATGTTTGCTATCATACACTGATCATGTGCCTCTGGAGGCAATAAACAAAGAGCTGAGTAGGCACGAATCAAACAGTCAGCAGGCAATAATCATGGAACTCAGCTGTGAGGAATCATGCTGCTCAGCTGGCAATAATCAAGCAGCTGAGCAGGCAGGAATTACGCAGCACAGCTGGCAATTGTCAAGCAGATGACAGGCAGGAATCGTGCAGCTCAGCTGGCAATTGTCAAGCAGATGAGCAGACAGTAATCACGCAGCTCAGCAGGCCCTGATCACGTGACTGAGCATGCACTGTTCACGTGGCTGATCATACACTGATCACGTGATGATCATGCACTGATCACTTGGATATCATGCACTGATCACGTGGCTGATCATACACTGTTCACGTGTCTGACCATGCACTGATCACGTGGCTGATCATACACTGCTCACGTAACTGATCATGCACTGATCACGTGGCTGATCATGCACTGATCACGTGGCTGATCATGCACTGATCACGTGGCTGATCATGCACTGATCACGTGGCTGATCATGCACTGATCACGTGACTGATCATGCACTGATCACGTGACTGATCATGCACTGATCACGTGGCTGATCATGCACTGATCACGTGGCTGATCATGCACTGATCACGTGACTGATCATGCACTGATCACGTGGCTATCATGCACTGATCACGTGGCTGATCATGCACTGATCACGTAACTGATCATGCACTGATCACGTGGCTATCATGCACTGATCACGTGGCTGATCATGCACTGATCACGTGGCTGATCACACACTGTCACGTGACTATCATGCACTGATCACGTGGCACTCATGCACTGATCACGTGGCTGATCATACACTGATCACGTAACTCATGCACACATCACGTGGCTATCATGCACTGATCACGTGGCTGTCATGCAATGATCACGTAGCAACCATATACTGGTCACGTGACTGATCATGCACTGATCACGTAAATGATCATGCACTGATCACGTGACTGATCATGCACTGATCACGTGACTGATCATGCACTGATCACGTGGCTATCATGCACTGCTCACGTGGCTGATCATGCAACGATCACGTAGCAACCATGTACTGGTCACGTGACTGATCATGCACTGATCACGTAATTGATCATGCACTGATCACGTGGCTCATCATGCACTGATCACGTGGCTGATCACACATGATCACGTGACTGATCATGCACTGATCACGTGGCTCTCATGCACTGATCACGTGGCTGTCATGCACTGATCACGTGGATATCATGCACTGATCACGTGGCTGATCACACACGTATCACATGACTGATCATGCACTGATCACGTGGCTATCATGCACTGATCACGTGGCTATCATGCACTGATCACGTGGCTGATCAGGCAATGATCACGTAGCTACCATGTACTGGTCACGTGACTGATCATGCACTGATCACGTAATTGATCATGCACTGATCACGTGGCTGATCATGCACTGATCACGTGACTGATCATGCACTGATCACGTGACTGATCATGCACTGATCACGTGGCTATCATGCACTGATCACGTGGCTGACATACACTGATCACGTGCCTGATCATGCACTGATCACGTGGCTGATCATGCACTGATCACGTGACTGATCATGCACTGATCACGTGTCTGATCATGCACTGATCACGTGGCTATCATGCACTGCTCACGTGGCTGATCATGCCATGATCACGCAGCTACCATGTACTGGTCACATGACTGATCATGCACTGATCACGTGACTGATCATGCACTGATCACGTGGCTATCATGCACTACTCACGTGGCTGATCATGCAATGATCATGTAGCTACCATGTACAGGTCACGTGAATGATCATACACCCATCAGGTGACTGATCATGCACTGATCACGTGGCTATCATGCACTGATCACGAGACTGATCATGCACTGATCACGTCTATATCATGCACTGATCACATGACTGCCCATGCACTGATCACGTGGATGATCATACACTAATCTTGTGACAGATCATGCACTGATCACGTGGCTGATCATGCACTGATACCGTGACTGAGCATGGACTGATCACATGACTATCATGTAGTGATCACGTGACTTAATGGCGCTGATCATGTGACTGATCATGCGCTGATCATGTTTGCTATCATACACTGATCATGTGCCTCTGGAGGCAATAAACAAAGAGCTGAGTAGGCACGAATCAAACAGTCAGCAGGCAATAATCATGGAACTCAGGTGTGAGGAATCATGCTGCTCAGCTGGCAATAATCAAGCAGCTGAGCAGGCAGGAATTACGCAGCACAGCTGGCAATTGTCAAGCAGATGACAGGCAGGAATCGTGCAGCTCAGCTGGCAATTGTCAAGCAGATGAGCAGACAGTAATCACGCAGCTCAGCAGGCCCAGATCACGTGACTGAGCATGCACTGTTCACGTGGCTGATCATACACTGATCACGTGTCTGATCATGCACTGATCACGTGGCTGATCATGCACTGATCACGTAACTGATCATGCACTGATCACGTGGCTATCATGCACTGATCACGTGGCTGATCATGCACTGATCACGTGGCTGATCACACACTGTCACGTGACATATCATGCACTGATCACGTGGCACTCATGCACTGATCACGTGGCTGATCATACACTGCTCACGTAACTGATCATGCACTGATCACGTGGCTGATCATGCACTGATCACGTGGCTGATCACATGCACTGATCACGTGACTATCATGCACTGATCACGTGGCATCATGCACTGATCACGTGGCTGATCATACACTGATCACGTAACTGATCATGCACTGATCACGTGGCTATCATGCACTGATCACGTGGCTGATCATGCACTGATCACGTGGCTGATCACACACTGTCACGTGACTATCATGCACTGATCACGTGGCATCATGCACTGATCACGTGGCTGATCATACACTGATCACGTGACTCATGCACTGATCACGTGGCTATCATGCACTGATCACGTGGCTGTCATGCACTGATCACGTAGCTACCATATACTGGTCACGTGACTGATCATGCACTGATCACGTAAATGATCATGCACTGATCACGTGACTGATCATGCACTGATCACGTGACTGATCATGCACTGATCACGTGGCTATCATGCACTGATCACGTGGCTGATCATGCACTGATCACGTAGCAACCATGTACTGGTCACGTGACTGATCATGCACTGATCACGTAATTGATCATGCACTGATCACGTGGCTGATCATGCACTGATCACGTGGCTGATCACACATGATCACGTGACTGATCATGCACTGATCACGTGACTGATCATGCACTGATCACGTGTCTGATCATGCACTGATCACGTGGCTATCATGCACTGCTCACGTGGCTGATCATGCCATGATCACGCAGCTACCATGTACTGGTCACATGACTGATCATGCACTGATCACGTGACTGATCATGCAGTGATCACGTGGCTATCATGCACTACTCACGTGGCTGATCATGCAATGATCATGTAGCTACCATGTACAGGTCACGTGAATGATCATACACCCATCAGGTGACTGATCATGCACTGATCACGTGGCTATCATGCACTGATCACGAGACTGATCATGCACTGATCACGTCTATATCATGCACTGATCACATGACTGCCCATGCACTGATCACGTGGATGATCATACACTAATCTTGTGACAGATCATGCACTGATCACGTGGCTGATCATGCACTGATACCGTGACTGAGCATGGACTGATCACATGACTATCATGTAGTGATCACGTGACTTAATGGCGCTGATCATGTGACTGATCATGCGCTGATCATGTTTGCTATCATACACTGATCATGTGCCTCTGGAGGCAATAAACAAAGAGCTGAGTAGGCACGAATCAAACAGTCAGCAGGCAATAATCATGGAACTCAGGTGTGAGGAATCATGCTGCTCAGCTGGCAATAATCAAGCAGCTGAGCAGGCAGGAATTACGCAGCACAGCTGGCAATTGTCAAGCAGATGACAGGCAGGAATCGTGCAGCTCAGCTGGCAATTGTCAAGCAGATGAGCAGACAGTAATCACGCAGCTCAGCAGGCCCTGATCACGTGACTGAGCATGCACTGTTCACGTGGCTGATCATACACTGATCACGTGATTGATCATGCACTGATCACTTGGATATCATGCACTGATCACGTGGCTGATCATACACTGTTCACGTGTCTGACCATGCACTGATCACGTGGCTGATCATACACTGCTCACGTAACTGATCATGCACTGATCACGTGGCTGATCATGCACTGATCACGTGGCTGATCATGCACTGATCACGTGGCTGATCATGCACTGATCACGTGGCTGATCATGCACTGATCACGTGGCTGATCATGCACTGATCACGTGACTGATCATGCACTGATCACGTAACTGATCATGCACTGATCACGTGGCTGATCATGCACTGATCACGTGGCTGATCATGCACTGATCACGTGACTGATCATGCACTGATCACGTGGCTATCATGCACTGATCACGTGGCTGATCATGCACTGATCACGTAGCTACCATGTACTGGTCACGTGACTGATCATGCACTGATCACGTAATTGATCATGCACTGATCACGTGACTGATCATGCACTGATCACGTGCTGATCATGCACTGATCACGTGACTGATCATGCACTGATCACGTGGCTATCATGCACTGATCACGTGGCTGATCATGCACTGATCACGTGGCTATCATGCACTGATCACGTGGCTGATCATGCACTGATCACGTGACTGATCATGCACTGATCACGTGACTGATCATGCACTGATCACGTGGCTATCATGCACTGATCACGTGGCTGATCATGCACTGATCACGTGACTGATCATGCACTGATCACGTGACTGATCATGCACTGATCACGTGGCTATCATGCACTACTCACGTGGCTGATCATGCAATGATCATGTAGCTACCATGTACTGGTCACGTGACTGATCATACACCCATCAGGTGACTGATCATGCACTGATCACGTGGCTGATCATGCACTGATCACCTGACTGATCATGCACTGATCACGTGACTGATCATGCACTGATCACATAGCTATCATGAACTGATCACCTTGCTGATCATGCACTGATCACGTGGCTGATCATGCACTGATACCGTGACTGAGCATGGACTGATCACATGACTATCATGTAGTGATCACGTGACTTAATGGCGCTGATCATGTGACTGATCATGCGCTGATCATGTTTGCTATCATACACTGATCATGTGCCTCTGGAGGCAATAAACAAAGAGCTGAGTAGGCACGAATCAAACAGTCAGCAGGCAATAATCATGGAACTCAGGTGTGAGGAATCATGCTGCTCAGCTGGCAATAATCAAGCAGCTGAGCAGGCAGGAATTACGCAGCTCAGCTGGCAATTGTCAAGCAGATGAGCAGACAGTAATCACGCAGCTCAGCAGGCCCAGATCACGTGACTGAGCATGCACTGTTCACGTGGCTGATCATACACTGATCACGTGATGATCATGCACTGATCACGTGACTGATCATGCACTGATCACGTGGCTGATCATACACTGTTCACGTGTCTGACCATGCACTGATCACGTGGCTGATCATACACTGCTCACGTAACTGATCATGCACTGATCACGTGGCTATCATGCACTGATCACGTGGCTGATCATGCACTGATCACGTGGCTATCATGCACTGATCACGTGACTGATCATGCACTGATCACGTGGCTGATCATGCACTGATCACGTGACTGATCATGCACTGATCACGTGACTGATCATGCACTGATCACGTGGCTATCATGCACTGATCACGTGGCTGATCATGCACTGATCACGTAGCTACCATGTACTGGTCACGTGACTGATCATGCACTGATCACGTAACTGATCATGCACTGATCACGTGGCTGATCATGCACTGATCACGTGACTGATCATGCACTGATCACGTGACTGATCATGCACTGATCACGTGGCTATCATGCACTGATCACGTGGCTGATCATGCACTGATCACGCAGCTATCATGCACTGATCACGTGACTGATCATGCACTGATCACGTGGCTGATCATGCACTGATCACGTGGCTGATCATGCACTGATCACGTGACTGATCATGCACTGATCACGTGGCTATCATGCACTGATCACGTGGCTGATCATGCACTGATCACGTGCCTGATCATGCACTGATCACATGACTGATCATGCACTGATCACGTGACTGATCATGCACTGATCACGTGGCTATCATGCACTGATCACGTGGCTGATCATGCAATGATCACGTAGCTACCATGTACTGGTCACGTGACTGATCATGCACTGATCACGTGACTGATCATGCACTGATCACGTGGCTATCATGCACTGATCACGTGGCTGATCATGCACTGATCACGTGACTGATCATGCACTGATCACGTGACTGATCATGCACTGATCACGTGGCATCATGCACTGATCACGTGGCTGATCATGCACTGATCACGTGGCTGATCATGCACTGATCACGTGGCTATCATGCACTGATCACGTGGCTGATCATGCACTGATACCGTGACTGAGCATGGACTGATCACATGACTATCATGTAGTGATCACGTGACTTAATGGCGCTGATCATGTGACTGATCATGCGCTGATCATGTTTGCTATCATACACTGATCATGTGCCTCTGGAGGCAATAAACAAAGAGCTGAGTAGGCACGAATCAAACAGTCAGCAGGCAATAATCATGGAACTCAGCTGTGAGGAATCATGCTGCTCAGCTGGCAATAATCAAGCAGCTGAGCAGGCAGGAATTACGCAGCACAGCTGGCAATTGTCAAGCAGATGACAGGCAGGAATCGTGCAGCTCAGCTGGCAATTGTCAAGCAGATGAGCAGACAGTAATCACGCAGCTCAGCAGGCCCTGATCACGTGACTGAGCATGCACTGTTCACGTGGCTGATCATACACTGATCACGTGATGATCATGCACTGATCACTTGGATATCATGCACTGATCACGTGGCTGATCATACACTGTTCACGTGTCTGACCATGCACTGATCACGTGGCTGATCATACACTGCTCACGTAACTGATCATGCACTGATCACGTGGCTGATCATGCACTGATCACGTGGCTGATCATGCACTGATCACGTGGCTGATCATGCACTGATCACGTGGCTGATCATGCACTGATCACGTGACTGATCATGCACTGATCACGTGACTGATCATGCACTGATCACGTGGCTGATCATGCACTGATCACGTGGCTGATCATGCACTGATCACGTGACTGATCATGCACTGATCACGTGGCTATCATGCACTGATCACGTGGCTGATCATGCACTGATCACGTAACTGATCATGCACTGATCACGTGGCTATCATGCACTGATCACGTGGCTGATCATGCACTGATCACGTGGCTGATCACACACTGTCACGTGACTATCATGCACTGATCACGTGGCACTCATGCACTGATCACGTGGCTGATCATACACTGATCACGTAACTCATGCACACATCACGTGGCTATCATGCACTGATCACGTGGCTGTCATGCAATGATCACGTAGCAACCATATACTGGTCACGTGACTGATCATGCACTGATCACGTAAATGATCATGCACTGATCACGTGACTGATCATGCACTGATCACGTGACTGATCATGCACTGATCACGTGGCTATCATGCACTGCTCACGTGGCTGATCATGCAACGATCACGTAGCAACCATGTACTGGTCACGTGACTGATCATGCACTGATCACGTAATTGATCATGCACTGATCACGTGGCTCATCATGCACTGATCACGTGGCTGATCACACATGTATCACGTGACTGATCATGCACTGATCACGTGGCTCTCATGCACTGATCACGTGGCTGTCATGCACTGATCACGTGGATATCATGCACTGATCACGTGGCTGATCACACACGTATCACATGACTGATCATGCACTGATCACGTGGCTATCATGCACTGATCACGTGGCTATCATGCACTGATCACGTGGCTGATCAGGCAATGATCACGTAGCTACCATGTACTGGTCACGTGACTGATCATGCACTGATCACGTAATTGATCATGCACTGATCACGTGGCTGATCATGCACTGATCACGTAACTGATCATGCACTGATCACGTGACTGATCATGCACTGATCACGTGGCTATCATGCACTGATCACGTGGCTGACATACACTGATCACGTGCCTGGTCATGCACTGATCACGTGGCTGATCATGCACTGATCACGTGACTGATCATGCACTGATCACGTGTCTGATCATGCACTGATCACGTGGCTATCATGCACTGCTCACGTGGCTGATCATGCCATGATCACGCAGCTACCATGTACTGGTCACATGACTGATCATGCACTGATCACGTGACTGATCATGCAGTGATCACGTGGCTATCATGCACTACTCACGTGGCTGATCATGCAATGATCATGTAGCTACCATGTACAGGTCACGTGAATGATCATACACCCATCAGGTGACTGATCATGCACTGATCACGTGGCTATCATGCACTGATCACGAGACTGATCATGCACTGATCACGTCTATATCATGCACTGATCACATGACTGCCCATGCACTGATCACGTGGATGATCATACACTAATCTTGTGACAGATCATGCACTGATCACGTGGCTGATCATGCACTGATACCGTGACTGAGCATGGACTGATCACATGACTATCATGTAGTGATCACGTGACTTAATGGCGCTGATCATGTGACTGATCATGCGCTGATCATGTTTGCTATCATACACTGATCATGTGCCTCTGGAGGCAATAAACAAAGAGCTGAGTAGGCACGAATCAAACAGTCAGCAGGCAATAATCATGGAACTCAGGTGTGAGGAATCATGCTGCTCAGCTGGCAATAATCAAGCAGCTGAGCAGGCAGGAATTACGCAGCACAGCTGGCAATTGTCAAGCAGATGACAGGCAGGAATCGTGCAGCTCAGCTGGCAATTGTCAAGCAGATGAGCAGACAGTAATCACGCAGCTCAGCAGGCCCAGATCACGTGACTGAGCATGCACTGTTCACGTGGCTGATCATACACTGATCACGTGTCTGATCATGCACTGATCACGTGGCTGATCATGCACTGATCACGTAACTGATCATGCACTGATCACGTGGCTATCATGCACTGATCACGTGGCTGATCATGCACTGATCACGTGGCTGATCACACACTGTCACGTGACTATCATGCACTGATCACGTGGCACTCATGCACTGATCACGTGGCTGATCATACACTGCTCACGTAACTGATCATGCACTGATCACGTGGCTGATCATGCACTGATCACGTGGCTGATCATGCACTGATCACGTGACTATCATGCACTGATCACGTGGCACTCATGCACTGATCACGTGGCTGATCATACACTGATCACGTGACTGATCATGCACTGATCACGTGGCTATCATGCACTGATCACGTGGCTGATCATGCACTGATCACGTGGCTGATCACACACTGTCACGTGACTATCATGCACTGATCACGTGGCACTCATGCACTGATCACGTGGCTGATCATACACTGATCACGTAACTCATGCACTGATCACGTGGCTATCATGCACTGATCACGTGGCTGTCATGCACTGATCACGTAGCTACCATATACTGGTCACGTGACTGATCATGCACTGATCACGTAAATGATCATGCACTGATCACGTGACTGATCATGCACTGATCACGTGACTGATCATGCACTGATCACGTGGCTATCATGCACTGATCACGTGGCTGATCATGCACTGATCACGTAGCAACCATGTACTGATCACGTGACTGATCATGCACTGATCACGTAATTGATCATGCACTGATCACGTGGCTGATCATGCACTGATCACGTGGCTGATCACACATGATCACGTGACTGATCATGCACTGATCACGTGACTGATCATGCACTGATCACGTGTCTGATCATGCACTGATCACGTGGCTATCATGCACTGCTCACGTGGCTGATCATGCCATGATCACGCAGCTACCATGTACTGGTCACATGACTGATCATGCACTGATCACGTGACTGATCATGCAGTGATCACGTGGCTATCATGCACTACTCACGTGGCTGATCATGCAATGATCATGTAGCTACCATGTACAGGTCACGTGAATGATCATACACCCATCAGGTGACTGATCATGCACTGATCACGTGGCTATCATGCACTGATCACGAGACTGATCATGCACTGATCACGTCTATATCATGCACTGATCACATGACTGCCCATGCACTGATCACGTGGATGATCATACACTAATCATGTGACAGATCATGCACTGATCACGTGGCTGATCATGCACTGATACCGTGACTGAGCATGGACTGATCACATGACTATCATGTAGTGATCACGTGACTTAATGGCGCTGATCATGTGACTGATCATGCGCTGATCATGTTTGCTATCATACACTGATCATGTGCCTCTGGAGGCAATAAACAAAGAGCTGAGTAGGCACGAATCAAACAGTCAGCAGGCAATAATCATGGAACTCAGGTGTGAGGAATCATGCTGCTCAGCTGGCAATAATCAAGCAGCTGAGCAGGCAGGAATTACGCAGCACAGCTGGCAATTGTCAAGCAGATGACAGGCAGGAATCGTGCAGCTCAGCTGGCAATTGTCAAGCAGATGAGCAGACAGTAATCACGCAGCTCAGCAGGCCCAGATCACGTGACTGAGCATGCACTGTTCACGTGGCTGATCATACACTGATCACGTGATGATCATGCACTGATCACTTGGATATCATGCACTGATCACGTGGCTGATCATACACTGTTCACGTGTCTGACCATGCACTGATCACGTGGCTGATCATACACTGCTCACGTAACTGATCATGCACTGATCACGTGGCTGATCATGCACTGATCACGTGGCTGATCATGCACTGATCACGTGGCTATCATGCACTGATCACGTGGCTGATCATGCACTGATCACGTGGCTGATCATGCACTGATCACGTGGCTGATCATGCACTGATCACGTAACTGATCATGCACTGATCACGTGGCTGATCATGCACTGATCACGTGGCTGATCATGCACTGATCACGTGACTGATCATGCACTGATCACGTGGCTATCATGCACTGATCACGTGGCTGATCATGCACTGATCACGTAGCTACCATGTACTGATCACGTGACTGATCATGCACTGATCACGTAATTGATCATGCACTGATCACGTGACTGATCATGCACTGATCACGTGACTGATCATGCACTGATCACGTGACTGATCATGCACTGATCACGTGGCTATCATGCACTGATCACGTGGCTGATCATGCACTGATCACGTGGCTATCATGCACTGATCACGTGGCTGATCATGCACTGATCACGTGACTGATCATGCACTGATCACGTGACTGATCATGCACTGATCACGTGGCTATCATGCACTGATCACGTGGCTGATCATGCACTGATCACGTGACTGATCATGCACTGATCACGTGACTGATCATGCACTGATCACGTGGCTATCATGCACTACTCACGTGGCTGATCATGCAATGATCATGTAGCTACCATGTACTGGTCACGTGACTGATCATACACCCATCAGGTGACTGATCATGCACTGATCACGTGGCTGATCATGCACTGATCACGTGACTGATCATGCACTGATCACGTGACTGATCATGCACTGATCACATGGCTATCATGCACTGATCACCTGGCTGATCATGCACTGATCACGTGGCTGATCATGCACTGATACCGTGACTGAGCATGGACTGATCACATGACTATCATGTAGTGATCACGTGACTTAATGGCGCTGATCATGTGACTGATCATGCACTGATCATGTTTGCTATCATACACTGATCATGTGCCTCTGGAGGCAATAAACAAAGAGCTGAGTAGGCACGAATCAAACAGTCAGCAGGCAATAATCATGGAACTCAGGTGTGAGGAATCATGCTGCTCAGCTGGCAATAATCAAGCAGCTGAGCAGGCAGGAATTACGCAGCTCAGCTGGCAATTGTCAAGCAGATGAGCAGACAGTAATCACGCAGCTCAGCAGGCCCAGATCACGTGACTGAGCATGCACTGTTCACGTGGCTGATCATACACTGATCACGTGATGATCATGCACTGATCACGTGACTGATCATGCACTGATCACGTGGCTGATCATACACTGATCACGTGTCTGACCATGCACTGATCACGTGGCTGATCATACACTGCTCACGTAACTGATCATGCACTGATCACGTGGCTATCATGCACTGATCACGTGGCTGATCATGCACTGATCACGTGGCTATCATGCACTGATCACGTGACTGATCATGCACTGATCACGTGGCTGATCATGCACTGATCACGTGGCTGATCATGCACTGATCACGTGACTGATCATGCACT
Organism: Bos javanicus; assembly: GCF_032452875.1. Taxonomy (NCBI): domain Eukaryota; kingdom Metazoa; phylum Chordata; class Mammalia; order Artiodactyla; family Bovidae; genus Bos; species Bos javanicus. The sequence goes on along the minus strand of NW_026893605.1, from coordinate 388,799 downwards.
GATCACGTGGCTATCATGCACTGATCACGTGGCTGATCATGCACTGATCACGTAGCTACCATGTACTGGTCACGTGACTGATCATGCACTGATCACGTAACTGATCATGCACTGATCACGTGGCTGATCATGCACTGATCACGTGACTGATCATGCACTGATCACGTGACTGATCATGCACTGATCACGTGGCTATCATGCACTGATCACGTGGCTGATCATGCACTGATCACGTAGCTATCATGCACTGATCACGTGACTGATCATGCACTGATCACGTAATTGATCATGCACTGATCACGTGGCTGATCATGCACTGATCACGTGACTGATCATGCACTGATCACGTGACTGATCATGCACTGATCACGTGGCTATCATGCACTGATCACGTGGCTGATCATGCACTGATCACGTGGCTGATCATGCACTGATCACATGACTGATCATGCACTGATCACGTGACTGATCATGCACTGATCACGTGGCTATCATGCACTGATCACGTGGCTGATCATGCAATGATCACGTAGCTACCATGTACTGGTCACGTGACTGATCATGCACTGATCACGTGACTGATCATGCACTGATCACGTGGCTATCATGCACTGATCACGTGGCTGATCATGCACTGATCACGTGACTGATCATGCACTGATCACGTGACTGATCATGCACTGATCACGTGGCATCATGCACTGATCACGTGGCTGATCATGCACTGATCACGTGGCTGATCATGCACTGATCACGTGGCTATCATGCACTGATCACGTGGCTGATCATGCACTGATACCGTGACTGAGCATGGACTGATCACATGACTATCATGTAGTGATCACGTGACTTAATGGCGCTGATCATGTGACTGATCATGCACTGATCATGTTTGCTATCATACACTGATCATGTGCCTCTGGAGGCAATAAACAAAGAGCTGAGTAGGCACGAATCAAACAGTCAGCAGGCAATAATCATGGAACTCAGCTGTGAGGAATCATGCTGCTCAGCTGGCAATAATCAAGCAGCTGAGCAGGCAGGAATTACGCAGCACAGCTGGCAATTGTCAAGCAGATGACAGGCAGGAATCGTGCAGCTCAGCTGGCAATTGTCAAGCAGATGAGCAGACAGTAATCACGCAGCTCAGCAGGCCCTGATCACGTGACTGAGCATGCACTGTTCACGTGGCTGATCATACACTGATCACGTGATGATCATGCACTGATCACTTGGATATCATGCACTGATCACGTGGCTGATCATACACTGTTCACGTGTCTGACCATGCACTGATCACGTGGCTGATCATACACTGCTCACGTAACTGATCATGCACTGATCACGTGGCTGATCATGCACTGATCACGTGGCTGATCATGCACTGATCACGTGGCTGATCATGCACTGATCACGTGGCTGATCATGCACTGATCACGTGACTGATCATGCACTGATCACGTGACTGATCATGCACTGATCACGTGGCTGATCATGCACTGATCACGTGGCTGATCATGCACTGATCACGTGACTGATCATGCACTGATCACGTGGCTATCATGCACTGATCACGTGGCTGATCATGCACTGATCACGTAACTGATCATGCACTGATCACGTGGCTATCATGCACTGATCACGTGGCTGATCATGCACTGATCACGTGGCTGATCACACACTGTCACGTGACTATCATGCACTGATCACGTGGCACTCATGCACTGATCACGTGGCTGATCATACACTGATCACGTAACTCATGCACACATCACGTGGCTATCATGCACTGATCACGTGGCTGTCATGCAATGATCACGTAGCAACCATATACTGGTCACGTGACTGATCATGCACTGATCACGTAAATGATCATGCACTGATCACGTGACTGATCATGCACTGATCACGTGACTGATCATGCACTGATCACGTGGCTATCATGCACTGCTCACGTGGCTGATCATGCAACGATCACGTAGCAACCATGTACTGGTCACGTGACTGATCATGCACTGATCACGTAATTGATCATGCACTGATCACGTGGCTCATCATGCACTGATCACGTGGCTGATCACACATGTATCACGTGACTGATCATGCACTGATCACGTGGCTCTCATGCACTGATCACGTGGCTGTCATGCACTGATCACGTGGATATCATGCACTGATCACGTGGCTGATCACACACGTATCACATGACTGATCATGCACTGATCACGTGGCTATCATGCACTGATCACGTGGCTATCATGCACTGATCACGTGGCTGATCATGCAATGATCACGTAGCTACCATGTACTGGTCACGTGACTGATCATGCACTGATCACGTAATTGATCATGCACTGATCATGTGGCTGATCATGCACTGATCACGTGGCTGATCATACACTGATCACGTAACTGATCATGCACTGATCACGTGACTGATCATGCACTGATCACGTGGCTATCATGCACTGATCACGTGGCTGACATACACTGATCACGTGCCTGATCATGCACTGATCACGTGGCTGATCATGCACTGATCACGTGACTGATCATGCACTGATCACGTGTCTGATCATGCACTGATCACGTGGCTATCATGCACTGCTCACGTGGCTGATCATGCCATGATCACGCAGCTACCATGTACTGGTCACATGACTGATCATGCACTGATCACGTGACTGATCATGCAGTGATCACGTGGCTATCATGCACTACTCACGTGGCTGATCATGCAATGATCATGTAGCTACCATGTACAGGTCACGTGAATGATCATACACCCATCAGGTGACTGATCATGCACTGATCACGTGGCTATCATGCACTGATCACGAGACTGATCATGCACTGATCACGTCTATATCATGCACTGATCACATGACTGCCCATGCACTGATCACGTGGATGATCATACACTAATCTTGTGACAGATCATGCACTGATCACGTGGCTGATCATGCACTGATACCGTGACTGAGCATGGACTGATCACATGACTATCATGTAGTGATCACGTGACTTAATGGCGCTGATCATGTGACTGATCATGCGCTGATCATGTTTGCTATCATACACTGATCATGTGCCTCTGGAGGCAATAAACAAAGAGCTGAGTAGGCACGAATCAAACAGTCAGCAGGCAATAATCATGGAACTCAGGTGTGAGGAATCATGCTGCTCAGCTGGCAATAATCAAGCAGCTGAGCAGGCAGGAATTACGCAGCACAGCTGGCAATTGTCAAGCAGATGACAGGCAGGAATCGTGCAGCTCAGCTGGCAATTGTCAAGCAGATGAGCAGACAGTAATCACGCAGCTCAGCAGGCCCAGATCACGTGACTGAGCATGCACTGTTCACGTGGCTGATCATACACTGATCACGTGTCTGATCATGCACTGATCACGTGGCTGATCATGCACTGATCACGTAACTGATCATGCACTGATCACGTGGCTATCATGCACTGATCACGTGGCTGATCATGCACTGATCACGTGGCTGATCACACACTGTCACGTGACTATCATGCACTGATCACGTGGCACTCATGCACTGATCACGTGGCTGATCATACACTGCTCACGTAACTGATCATGCACTGATCACGTGGCTGATCATGCACTGATCACGTGGCTGATCATGCACTGATCACGTGACTGATCATGCACTGATCACGTGGCATCATGCACTGATCACGTGGCTGATCATACACTGATCACGTGACTGATCATGCACTGATCACGTGGCTATCATGCACTGATCACGTGGCTGATCATGCACTGATCACGTGGCTGATCACACACTGTCACGTGACTATCATGCACTGATCACGTGGCATCATGCACTGATCACGTGGCTGATCATGCACTGATCACGTGACTCATGCACTGATCACGTGGCTATCATGCACTGATCACGTGGCTGTCATGCAATGATCACGTAGCTACCATATACTGGTCACGTGACTGATCATGCACTGATCACGTGGCTGATCATGCACTGATCACGTGACTGATCATGCACTGATCACGTGACTGATCATGCACTGATCACGTGGCTATCATGCACTGATCACGTGGCTGATCATGCACTGATCACGTAGCAACCATGCACTGATCACGTGACTGATCATGCACTGATCACGTAATTGATCATGCACTGATCACGTGGCTGATCATGCACTGATCACGTGGCTGATCACACTGATCACGTGACTGATCATGCACTGATCACGTGACTGATCATGCACTGATCACGTGTCTGATCATGCACTGATCACGTGGCTATCATGCACTGCTCACGTGGCTGATCATGCCATGATCACGCAGCTACCATGTACTGGTCACATGACTGATCATGCACTGATCACGTGACTGATCATGCAGTGATCACGTGGCTATCATGCACTACTCACGTGGCTGATCATGCAATGATCATGTAGCTACCATGTACAGGTCACGTGAATGATCATACACCCATCAGGTGACTGATCATGCACTGATCACGTGGCTATCATGCACTGATCACGAGACTGATCATGCACTGATCACGTCTATATCATGCACTGATCACATGACTGCCCATGCACTGATCACGTGGATGATCATACACTAATCTTGTGACAGATCATGCACTGATCACGTGGCTGATCATGCACTGATACCGTGACTGAGCATGGACTGATCACATGACTATCATGTAGTGATCACGTGACTTAATGGCGCTGATCATGTGACTGATCATGCGCTGATCATGTTTGCTATCATACACTGATCATGTGCCTCTGGAGGCAATAAACAAAGAGCTGAGTAGGCACGAATCAAACAGTCAGCAGGCAATAATCATGGAACTCAGGTGTGAGGAATCATGCTGCTCAGCTGGCAATAATCAAGCAGCTGAGCAGGCAGGAATTACGCAGCACAGCTGGCAATTGTCAAGCAGATGACAGGCAGGAATCGTGCAGCTCAGCTGGCAATTGTCAAGCAGATGAGCAGACAGTAATCACGCAGCTCAGCAGGCCCAGATCACGTGACTGAGCATGCACTGTTCACGTGGCTGATCATACACTGATCACGTGATGATCATGCACTGATCACTTGGATATCATGCACTGATCACGTGGCTGATCATGCACTGTTCACGTGTCTATCATGCACTGATCACGTGGCTGATCATGCACTGATCACGTGGCTGATCATGCACTGATCACGTGGCTGATCATGCACTGATCACGTGGCTGATCATGCACTGATCACGTGACTGATCATGCACTGATCACGTGGCTATCATGCACTGATCACGTGGCTATCATGCACTGATCACGTGGCTGATCATGCACTGATCACGTGACTGATCATGCACTGATCACGTGGCTGATCATGCACTGATCACGTAACTGATCATGCACTGATCACGTGGCTATCATGCACTGATCACGTGGCTGATCATGCACTGATCACGTGGCTGATCATGCACTGTCACGTGACTGATCATGCACTGATCACGTGGCATCATGCACTGATCACGTGGCTGATCATGCACTGATCACGTAACTCATGCACACATCACGTGGCTATCATGCACTGATCACGTGGCTGATCATGCACTGATCACGTAGCAACCATATACTGGTCACGTGACTGATCATGCACTGATCACGTAAATGATCATGCACTGATCACGTGACTGATCATGCACTGATCACGTGACTGATCATGCACTGATCACGTGGCTATCATGCACTGATCACGTGGCTGATCATGCAACGATCACGTAGCTACCATGTACTGGTCACGTGACTGATCATGCACTGATCACGTGACTGATCATGCACTGATCACGTGGCTGATCATGCACTGATCACGTGGCTGATCACACATGATCACGTGACTGATCATGCACTGATCACGTGGCTATCATGCACTGATCACGTGGCTGATCATGCACTGATCACGTGGCTATCATGCACTGATCACGTGGCTGATCATGCACTGATCACGTAGCTATCATGCACTGTCACGTGACTGATCATGCACTGATCACGTAATTGATCATGCACTGATCACGTGGCTGATCATGCACTGATCACGTGGCTGATCATACACTGATCACATGACTGATCATGCACTGATCACGTGACTGATCATGCACTGATCACGTGGCTATCATGCACTGATCACGTGGCTGACATACACTGATCACGTGCCTGATCATGCACTGATCACGTGGCTGATCATGCACTGATCACGTGACTGATCATGCACTGATCACGTGTCTGATCATGCACTGATCACGTGGCTATCATGCACTGCTCACGTGGCTGATCATGCCATGATCACGCAGCTACCATGTACTGGTCACATGACTGATCATGCACTGATCACGTGACTGATCATGCACTGATCACGTGGCTATCATGCACTACTCACGTGGCTGATCATGCAATGATCATGTAGCTACCATGTACAGGTCACGTGAATGATCATACACCCATCAGGTGACTGATCATGCACTGATCACGTGGCTATCATGCACTGATCACGAGACTGATCATGCACTGATCACGTCTATATCATGCACTGATCACATGACTGCCCATGCACTGATCACGTGGATGATCATACACTAATCTTGTGACAGATCATGCACTGATCACGTGGCTGATCATGCACTGATACCGTGACTGAGCATGGACTGATCACATGACTATCATGTAGTGATCACGTGACTTAATGGCGCTGATCATGTGACTGATCATGCGCTGATCATGTTTGCTATCATACACTGATCATGTGCCTCTGGAGGCAATAAACAAAGAGCTGAGTAGGCACGAATCAAACAGTCAGCAGGCAATAATCATGGAACTCAGGTGTGAGGAATCATGCTGCTCAGCTGGCAATAATCAAGCAGCTGAGCAGGCAGGAATTACGCAGCACAGCTGGCAATTGTCAAGCAGATGACAGGCAGGAATCGTGCAGCTCAGCTGGCAATTGTCAAGCAGATGAGCAGACAGTAATCACGCAGCTCAGCAGGCCCTGATCACGTGACTGAGCATGCACTGTTCACGTGGCTGATCATGCACTGATCACGTGGCTGATCATGCACTGATCACGTGGCTGATCATGCACTGATCACGTGGCTGATCATGCACTGATCACGTGACTGATCATGCACTGATCACGTGGCTATCATGCACTACTCACGTGGCTGATCATGCACTGATCATGTAGCTACCATGTACTGGTCACGTGAATGATCATACACCCATCACGTGACTGATCATGCACTGATCACGTGGCTATCATGCACTGATCACGTGACTGATCATGCACTGATCACGTCTATATCATGCACTGATCACATGACTGCCCATGCACTGATCACGTGGATGATCATACACTGATCATGTGACAGATCATGCACTGATCACGTGGCTGATCATGCACTGATACCGTGACTGAGCATGGACTGATCACATGACTATCATGTACTGATCACGTGACTTAATGGCGCTGATCATGTGACTGATCATGCACTGATCATGTTTGCTATCATACACTGATCATGTGCCTCTGGAGGCAATAAACAAAGAGCTGAGTAGGCACGAATCAAACAGTCAGCAGGCAATAATCATGGAACTCAGGTGTGAGGAATCATGCTGCTCAGCTGGCAATAATCAAGCAGCTGAGCAGGCAGGAATTACGCAGCACAGCTGGCAATTGTCAAGCAGATGACAGGCAGGAATCGTGCAGCTCAGCTGGCAATTGTCAAGCAGATGAGCAGACAGTAATCACGCAGCTCAGCAGGCCCTGATCACGTGACTGAGCATGCACTGTTCACGTGGCTGATCATACACTGATCACGTGATGATCATGCACTGATCACGTGGATATCATGCACTGATCACGTGGCTGATCATGCACTGATCACGTCTCTATCATGCACTGATCACGTGACTGATCATGCACTGATCACGTGGCTGATCATGCACTGATCACGTGACTGATCATGCACTGATCACGTGGCTGATCATGCACTGATCACGTGACTGATCATGCACTGATCACGTGGCTATCATGCACTGATCACGTGGCTATCATGCACTGATCACGTGGCTGATCATACACTGATCACGTGTCTGATCATGCACTGATCACGTGGCTGATCATGCACTGATCACGTAACTGATCATGCACTGATCACGTGGCTATCATGCACTGATCACGTGGCTGATCATGCACTGATCACGTGGCTGATCACACACTGTCACGTGACTATCATGCACTGATCACGTGGCATCATGCACTGATCACGTGGCTGATCATACACTGCTCACGTAACTCATGCACACATCACGTGGCTATCATGCACTGCTCACGTGGCTGTCATGCAATGATCACGTAGCAACCATATACTGGTCACGTGACTGATCATGCACTGATCACGTAAATGATCATGCACTGATCACGTGACTGATCATGCACTGATCACGTGACTGATCATGCACTGATCACGTGGCTATCATGCACTGATCACGTGGCTGATCATGCAACGATCACGTAGCAACCATGTACTGGTCACGTGACTGATCATGCACTGATCACGTAATTGATCATGCACTGATCACGTGGCTCATCATGCACTGATCACGTGGCTGATCACACATGATCACGTGACTGATCATGCACTGATCACGTGGCTCTCATGCACTGATCACGTGGCTGTCATGCACTGATCACGTGGATATCATGCACTGATCACGTGGCTGATCACACACGTATCACATGACTGATCATGCACTGATCACGTGGCTATCATGCACTGATCACGTGGCTATCATGCACTGATCACGTGGCTGATCATGCAATGATCACGTAGCTACCATGTACTGTCACGTGACTGATCATGCACTGATCACGTAATTGATCATGCACTGATCACGTGGCTGATCATGCACTGATCACGTGGCTGATCATACACTGATCACGTGACTGATCATGCACTGATCACGTGACTGATCATGCACTGATCACGTGGCTATCATGCACTGATCACGTGGCTGATCATACACTGATCACGTGCCTGATCATGCACTGATCACGTGGCTGATCATGCACTGATCACGTGACTGATCATGCACTGATCACGTGTCTGATCATGCACTGATCACGTGGCTATCATGCACTGCTCACGTGGCTGATCATGCCATGATCACGCAGCTACCATGTACTGGTCACATGACTGATCATGCACTGATCACGTGACTGATCATGCACTGATCACGTGGCTATCATGCACTACTCACGTGGCTGATCATGCAATGATCATGTAGCTACCATGTACAGGTCACGTGAATGATCATACACCCATCAGGTGACTGATCATGCACTGATCACGTGGCTATCATGCACTGATCACGAGACTGATCATGCACTGATCACGTCTATATCATGCACTGATCACATGACTGCCCATGCACTGATCACGTGGATGATCATACACTAATCTTGTGACAGATCATGCACTGATCACGTGGCTGATCATGCACTGATACCGTGACTGAGCATGGACTGATCACATGACTATCATGTAGTGATCACGTGACTTAATGGCGCTGATCATGTGACTGATCATGCGCTGATCATGTTTGCTATCATACACTGATCATGTGCCTCTGGAGGCAATAAACAAAGAGCTGAGTAGGCACGAATCAAACAGTCAGCAGGCAATAATCATGGAACTCAGGTGTGAGGAATCATGCTGCTCAGCTGGCAATAATCAAGCAGCTGAGCAGGCAGGAATTACGCAGCACAGCTGGCAATTGTCAAGCAGATGACAGGCAGGAATCGTGCAGCTCAGCTGGCAATTGTCAAGCAGATGAGCAGACAGTAATCACGCAGCTCAGCAGGCCCTGATCACGTGACTGAGCATGCACTGTTCACGTGGCTGATCATGCACTGATCACGTGGCTGATCATGCACTGATCACGTGACTGATCATGCACTGATCACGTGGCTGATCATGCACTGATCACGTGGCTGATCATGCACTGATCACGTGGCTGATCATGCACTGATCACGTGACTGATCATGCACTGATCACGTGGCTATCATGCACTGATCACGTGGCTGATCATGCACTGATCACGTGGCTATCATGCACTGATCACGTGGCTGATCATGCACTGATCACGTGACTGATCATGCACTGATCACGTGACTGATCATGCACTGATCACGTGGCTATCATGCACTGCTCACGTGGCTGATCATGCATGATCACGCAGCTACCATGTACTGGTCACATGACTGATCATGCACTGATCACGTGACTGATCATGCACTGATCACGTGGCTATCATGCACTACTCACGTGGCTGATCATGCAATGATCATGTAGCTACCATGTACAGGTCACGTGAATGATCATACACCCATCAGGTGACTGATCATGCACTGATCACGTGGCTATCATGCACTGATCACGAGACTGATCATGCACTGATCACGTCTATATCATGCACTGATCACATGACTGCCCATGCACTGATCACGTGGATGATCATACACTAATCATGTGACAGATCATGCACTGATCACGTGGCTGATCATGCACTGATACCGTGACTGAGCATGGACTGATCACATGACTATCATGTAGTGATCACGTGACTTAATGGCGCTGATCATGTGACTGATCATGCACTGATCATGTTTGCTATCATACACTGATCATGTGCCTCTGGAGGCAATAAACAAAGAGCTGAGTAGGCACGAATCAAACAGTCAGCAGGCAATAATCATGGAACTCAGGTGTGAGGAATCATGCTGCTCAGCTGGCAATAATCAAGCAGCTGAGCAGGCAGGAATTACGCAGCACAGCTGGCAATTGTCAAGCAGATGACAGGCAGGAATCGTGCAGCTCAGCTGGCAATTGTCAAGCAGATGAGCAGACAGTAATCACGCAGCTCAGCAGGCCCTGATCACGTGACTGAGCATGCACTGTTCACGTGGCTGATCATACACTGATCACGTGATGATCATGCACTGATCACTTGGATATCATGCACTGATCACGTGGCTGATCATGCACTGTTCACGTCTCTGATCATGCACTGATCACGTGACTGATCATGCACTGATCACGTGGATGATCATGCACTGATCACGTGACTGATCATGCACTGATCACGTGGCTGATCATGCACTGATCACGTGACTGATCATGCACTGATCACGTGGCTATCATGCACTGATCACGTGGCTATCATGCACTGATCACGTGGCTGATCATGCACTGATCACGTGACTGATCATGCACTGATCACGTGGCTGATCATGCACTGATCACGTGACTGATCATGCACTGATCACGTGGCTATCATGCACTGATCACGTGGCTGATCATGCACTGATCACGTGGCTGATCATGCACTGATCACGTGACTATCATGCACTGATCACGTGGCATCATGCACTGATCACGTGGCTGATCATGCACTGATCACGTGACTCATGCACTGATCACGTGGCTATCATGCACTGATCACGTGGCTGATCATGCACTGATCACGTAGCAATCATGCACTGGTCACGTGACTGATCATGCACTGATCACGTAAATGATCATGCACTGATCACGTGACTGATCATGCACTGATCACGTGACTGATCATGCACTGATCACGTGGCTATCATGCACTGATCACGTGGCTGATCATGCACTGATCACGTAGCTATCATGCACTGATCACGTGACTGATCATGCACTGATCACGTGGCTGATCATGCACTGATCACGTGCTGATCATGCACTGATCACGTGGCTGATCATGCACTGATCACGTGGCTGATCATGCACTGATCACGTGACTGATCATGCACTGATCACGTGGCTATCATGCACTGATCACGTGGCTGATCATGCACTGATCACGTGGCTGATCACACACTGTCACGTGACATATCATGCACTGATCACGTGGCACTCATGCACTGATCACGTGGCTGATCATACACTGCTCACGTAACTCATGCACACATCACGTGGCTATCATGCACTGCTCACGTGGCTGTCATGGAATGATCACGTAGCAACCATATACTGGTCACGTGACTGATCATGCACTGATCACGTAAATGATCATGCACTGTTCACGTGACTGATCATGCACTGATCACGTGACTGATCATGCACTGATCACGTGGCTATCATGCACTGCTCACGTGGCTGATCATGCAACGATCACGTAGCAACCATGTACTGGTCACGTGACTGATCATGCACTGATCACGTAATTGATCATGCACTGATCACGTGGCTCATCATGCACTGATCACGTGGCTGATCACACATGTATCACGTGACTGATCATGCACTGATCACGTGGCTCTCATGCACTGATCACGTGGCTGTCATGCACTGATCACGTGGATATCATGCACTGATCACGTGGCTGATCACACACGTATCACATGACTGATCATGCACTGATCACGTGGCTATCATGCACTGATCACGTGGCTATCATGCACTGATCACGTGGCTGATCATGCAATGATCACGTAGCTACCATGTACTGATCACGTGACTGATCATGCACTGATCACGTAATTGATCATGCACTGATCATGTGGCTGATCATGCACTGATCACGTGGCTGATCATGCACTGATCACGTGACTGATCATGCACTGATCACGTGACTGATCATGCACTGATCACGTGGCTATCATGCACTGATCACGTGGCTGACATACACTGATCACGTGCCTGATCATGCACTGATCACGTGGCTGATCATGCACTGATCACGTGACTGATCATGCACTGATCACGTGGCTGATCATGCACTGATCACGTGGCTGATCATGCCATGATCACGCAGCTACCATGTACTGGTCACATGACTGATCATGCACTGATCACGTGACTGATCATGCAGTGATCACGTGGCTATCATGCACTACTCACGTGGCTGATCATGCAATGATCATGTAGCTACCATGTACAGGTCACGTGAATGATCATACACCCATCAGGTGACTGATCATGCACTGATCACGTGGCTATCATGCACTGATCACGAGACTGATCATGCACTGATCACGTCTATATCATGCACTGATCACATGACTGCCCATGCACTGATCACGTGGATGATCATACACTAATCTTGTGACAGATCATGCACTGATCACGTGGCTGATCATGCACTGATACCGTGACTGAGCATGGACTGATCACATGACTATCATGTAGTGATCACGTGACTTAATGGCGCTGATCATGTGACTGATCATGCGCTGATCATGTTTGCTATCATACACTGATCATGTGCCTCTGGAGGCAATAAACAAAGAGCTGAGTAGGCACGAATCAAACAGTCAGCAGGCAATAATCATGGAACTCAGCTGTGAGGAATCATGCTGCTCAGCTGGCAATAATCAAGCAGCTGAGCAGGCAGGAATTACGCAGCACAGCTGGCAATTGTCAAGCAGATGACAGGCAGGAATCGTGCAGCTCAGCTGGCAATTGTCAAGCAGATGAGCAGACAGTAATCACGCAGCTCAGCAGGCCCAGATCACGTGACTGAGCATGCACTGTTCACGTGGCTGATCATACACTGATCACGTGTCTGATCATGCACTGATCACGTGGCTGATCATGCACTGATCACGTGGCTGATCATGCACTGATCACGTGGCTGATCATGCACTGATCACGTGGCTGATCACACACTGTCACGTGACATATCATGCACTGATCACGTGGCACTCATGCACTGATCACGTGGCTGATCATACTCTGCTCACGTAACTCATGCACACATCACGTGGCTATCATGCACTGCTCACGTGGCTCGTCATGCAATGATCACGTAGCAACCATATACTGGTCACGTGACTGATCATGCACTGATCACGTAAATGATCATGCACTGATCACGTGACTGATCATGCACTGATCACGTGACTGATCATGCACTGATCACGTGGCTGATCATGCACTGATCACGTGGCTGATCATGCACTGATCACGTGGCTGATCACACATGATCACGTGACTGATCATGCACTGATCACGTGGCTATCATGCACTGATCACGTGGCTGATCATGCACTGATCACGTGGATATCATGCACTGATCACGTGGCTGATCACACACGTATCACGTGACTGATCATGCACTGATCACGTGGCTATCATGCACTGATCACGTGGCTATCATGCACTGATCACGTGGCTGATCATGCAATGATCACGTAGCTACCATGTACTGGTCACGTGACTGATCATGCACTGATCACGTAATTGATCATGCACTGATCACGTGGCTGATCATGCACTGATCACGTGGCTGATCATGCACTGATCACATGACTGATCATGCACTGATCACGTGACTGATCATGCACTGATCACGTGGCTATCATGCACTGATCACGTGGCTGATCATACACTGATCACGTGCCTGATCATGCACTGATCACGTGGCTGATCATGCACTGATCACGTGACTGATCATGCACTGATCACGTGTCTGATCATGCACTGATCACGTGGCTATCATGCACTGATCACGTGGCTGATCATGCCATGATCACGCAGCTACCATGTACTGGTCACATGACTGATCATGCACTGATCACGTGACTGATCATGCACTGATCACGTGGCTATCATGCACTACTCACGTGGCTGATCATGCAATGATCATGTAGCTACCATGTACTGGTCACGTGAATGATCATACACTGATCAGGTGACTGATCATGCACTGATCACGTGGCTATCATGCACTGATCACGTGACTGATCATGCACTGATCACGTCTATATCATGCACTGATCACATGACTGCCCATGCACTGATCACGTGGATGATCATACACTAATCACGTGACAGATCATGCACTGATCACGTGGCTGATCATGCACTGATCACGTGACTGATCATGCACTGATCACGTGGCTATCATGCACTGATCACGTGGCTATCATGCACTGATCACGTGGCTGATCATGCACTGATCACGTGTCTGATCATGCACTGATCACGTGGCTGATCACACTGATCACGTAACTGATCATGCACTGATCACGTGGCTATCATGCACTGATCACGTGGCTGATCATGCACTGATCACGTGGCTGATCACACACTGTCACGTGACATATCATGCACTGATCACGTGGCACTCATGCACTGATCACGTGGCTGATCATACACTGATCACGTAACTCATGCACACATCACGTGGCTATCATGCACTGATCACGTGGCTGTCATGCAATGATCACGTAGCTACCATATACTGGTCACGTGACTGATCATGCACTGATCACGTAAATGATCATGCACTGATCACGTGACTGATCATGCACTGATCACGTGACTGATCATGCACTGATCACGTGGCTATCATGCACTGATCACGTGGCTGATCATGCACTGATCACGTAGCAACCATGTACTGGTCACGTGACTGATCATGCACTGATCACGTAATTGATCATGCACTGATCACGTGGCTGATCATGCACTGATCACGTGGCTGATCACACATGATCACGTGACTGATCATGCACTGATCACGTGGCTATCATGCACTGATCACGTGGCTGATCATGCACTGATCACGTGGCTGCACGTGGCTGATCATGCACTGATCACGTGGCTGATCATGCACTGATCACGTGGCTATCATGCACTGATCACGTGACTGATCATGCACTGATCACGTAACTGATCATGCACTGATCACGTGGCTGATCATGCACTGATCACGTGGCTGATCATGCACTGATCACGTGACTGATCATGCACTGATCACGTGACTGATCATGCACTGATCACGTGGCTATCATGCACTGATCACGTGGCTGATCATGCACTGATCACGTGACTGATCATGCACTGATCACGTGGCTGATCATGCACTGATCACGTGACTGATCATGCACTGATCACGTGGCTGATCATGCACTGATCACGTGGCTATCATGCACTGATCACGTGGCTGATCATGCACTGATCACGTGGCTATCATGCACTGATCACGTGACTGATCATGCACTGATCACGTGACTGATCATGCACTGATCACGTGGCTATCATGCACTGATCACGTGGCTGATCATGCACTGATCACGTGGCTATCATGCACTGATCACGTGACTGATCATGCACTGATCACGTGACTGATCATGCACTGATCACGTGGCTATCATGCACTGATCACGTGGCTATCATGCACTGATCACGTGGCTGATCATGCACTGATCACGTAGCTATCATGCACTGATCACGTGACTGATCATGCACTGATCACGTGGCTGATCATGCACTGATCACGTGGCTGATCATGCACTGATCACGTGACTGATCATGCACTGATCACGTGACTGATCATGCACTGATCACGTGGCTATCATGCACTGATCACGTGGCTGATCATGCACTGATCACGTGCCTGATCATGCACTGATCACGTGGCTGATCATGCACTGATCACGTGACTGATCATGCACTGATCACGTGTCTGATCATGCACTGATCACGTGGCTATCATGCACTGCTCACGTGGCTGATCATGCCATGATCACGCAGCTACCATGTACTGGTCACATGACTGATCATGCACTGATCACGTGACTGATCATGCAGTGATCACGTGGCTATCATGCACTACTCACGTGGCTGATCATGCAATGATCATGTAGCTACCATGTACAGGTCACGTGAATGATCATACACCCATCAGGTGACTGATCATGCACTGATCACGTGGCTATCATGCACTGATCACGAGACTGATCATGCACTGATCACGTCTATATCATGCACTGATCACATGACTGCCCATGCACTGATCACGTGGATGATCATACACTAATCTTGTGACAGATCATGCACTGATCACGTGGCTGATCATGCACTGATACCGTGACTGAGCATGGACTGATCACATGACTATCATGTAGTGATCACGTGACTTAATGGCGCTGATCATGTGACTGATCATGCGCTGATCATGTTTGCTATCATACACTGATCATGTGCCTCTGGAGGCAATAAACAAAGAGCTGAGTAGGCACGAATCAAACAGTCAGCAGGCAATAATCATGGAACTCAGCTGTGAGGAATCATGCTGCTCAGCTGGCAATAATCAAGCAGCTGAGCAGGCAGGAATTACGCAGCACAGCTGGCAATTGTCAAGCAGATGACAGGCAGGAATCGTGCAGCTCAGCTGGCAATTGTCAAGCAGATGAGCAGACAGTAATCACGCAGCTCAGCAGGCCCAGATCACGTGACTGAGCATGCACTGTTCACGTGGCTGATCATACACTGATCACGTGTCTGATCATGCACTGATCACGTGGCTGATCATGCACTGATCACGTGGCTGATCATGCACTGATCACGTGGCTGATCATGCACTGATCACGTGGCTGATCACACACTGTCACGTGACATATCATGCACTGATCACGTGGCACTCATGCACTGATCACGTGGCTGATCATACACTGCTCACGTAACTCATGCACACATCACGTGGCTATCATGCACTGCTCACGTGGCTGTCATGCAATGATCACGTAGCAACCATATACTGGTCACGTGACTGATCATGCACTGATCACGTAAATGATCATGCACTGATCACGTGACTGATCATGCACTGATCACGTGACTGATCATGCACTGATCACGTGGCTGATCATGCACTGATCACGTGGCTGATCATGCACTGATCACGTGGCTGATCACACATGATCACGTGACTGATCATGCACTGATCACGTGGCTCATGCACTGATCACGTGGCTGATCATGCACTGATCACGTGGATATCATGCACTGATCACGTGGCTGATCACACACGTATCACGTGACTGATCATGCACTGATCACGTGGCTATCATGCACTGATCACGTGGCTATCATGCACTGATCACGTGGCTGATCATGCAATGATCACGTAGCTACCATGTACTGGTCACGTGACTGATCATGCACTGATCACGTAATTGATCATGCACTGATCACGTGGCTGATCATGCACTGATCACGTGGCTGATCATGCACTGATCACGTGACTGATCATGCACTGATCACGTGACTGATCATGCACTGATCACGTGGCTATCATGCACTGATCACGTGGCTGATCATGCACTGATCACGTGCCTGATCATGCACTGATCACGTGGCTGATCATGCACTGATCACGTGACTGATCATGCACTGATCACGTGTCTGATCATGCACTGATCACGTGGCTATCATGCACTGATCACGTGGCTGATCATGCATGATCACGCAGCTACCATGTACTGGTCACATGACTGATCATGCACTGATCACGTGACTGATCATGCACTGATCACGTGGCTATCATGCACTACTCACGTGGCTGATCATGCAATGATCATGTAGCTACCATGTACAGGTCACGTGAATGATCATACACTGATCAGGTGACTGATCATGCACTGATCACGTGGCTATCATGCACTGATCACGTGACTGATCATGCACTGATCACGTCTATATCATGCACTGATCACATGACTGCCCATGCACTGATCACGTGGATGATCATACACTAATCACGTGACAGATCATGCACTGATCACGTGGCTGATCATGCACTGATCACGTGACTGATCATGCACTGATCACGTGGCTATCATGCACTGATCACGTGGCTATCATGCACTGATCACGTGGCTGATCATGCACTGATCACGTGTCTGATCATGCACTGATCACGTGGCTGATCATGCACTGATCACGTAACTGATCATGCACTGATCACGTGGCTATCATGCACTGATCACGTGGCTGATCATGCACTGATCACGTGGCTGATCACACACTGTCACGTGACATATCATGCACTGATCACGTGGCACTCATGCACTGATCACGTGGCTGATCATACACTGATCACGTAACTCATGCATACATCACGTGGCTATCATGCACTGATCACGTGGCTGTCATGCAATGATCACGTAGCTACCATATACTGGTCACGTGACTGATCATGCACTGATCACGTAAATGATCATGCACTGATCACGTGACTGATCATGCACTGATCACGTGACTGATCATGCACTGATCACGTGGCTATCATGCACTGATCACGTGGCTGATCATGCACTGATCACGTAGCAACCATGTACTGGTCACGTGACTGATCATGCACTGATCACGTAATTGATCATGCACTGATCACGTGGCTGATCATGCACTGATCACGTGGCTGATCACACATGATCACGTGACTGATCATGCACTGATCACGTGGCTATCATGCACTGATCACGTGGCTGATCATGCACTGATCACGTGGCTATCATGCACTGATCACGTGGCTATCATGCACTGATCACGTGGCTGATCATGCACTGATCACGTAGCTATCATGCACTGATCACGTGACTGATCATGCACTGATCACGTAACTGATCATGCACTGATCACGTGGCTGATCATGCACTGATCACGTGGCTGATCATGCACTGATCACGTGACTGATCATGCACTGATCACGTGACTGATCATGCACTGATCACGTGGCTATCATGCACTGATCACGTGGCTGATCATGCACTGATCACGTGACTGATCATGCACTGATCACGTGGCTGATCATGCACTGATCACGTGACTGATCATGCACTGATCACGTGGCTGATCATGCACTGATCACGTGGCTATCATGCACTGATCACGTGGCTGATCATGCATGATCACGCAGCTACCATGCACTGTCACGTGACTGATCATGCACTGATCACGTGACTGATCATGCACTGATCACGTGGCTATCATGCACTGATCACGTGGCTGATCATGCACTGATCACGTAGCTACCATGCACTGATCACGTGACTGATCATGCACTGATCACGTGACTGATCATGCACTGATCACGTGGCTATCATGCACTGATCACGTGGCTATCATGCACTGATCACGTGGCTGATCATGCACTGATCACGTAGCTATCATGCACTGATCACGTGACTGATCATGCACTGATCACGTGGCTGATCATGCACTGATCACGTGGCTGATCATGCACTGATCACGTGACTGATCATGCACTGATCACGTGACTGATCATGCACTGATCACGTGGCTATCATGCACTGATCACGTGGCTGATCATACACTGATCACGTGCCTGATCATGCACTGATCACGTGGCTGATCATGCACTGATCACGTGACTGATCATGCACTGATCACGTGTCTGATCATGCACTGATCACGTGGCTATCATGCACTGCTCACGTGGCTGATCATGCCATGATCACGCAGCTACCATGTACTGGTCACATGACTGATCATGCACTGATCACGTGACTGATCATGCAGTGATCACGTGGCTATCATGCACTACTCACGTGGCTGATCATGCAATGATCATGTAGCTACCATGTACAGGTCACGTGAATGATCATACACCCATCAGGTGACTGATCATGCACTGATCACGTGGCTATCATGCACTGATCACGAGACTGATCATGCACTGATCACGTCTATATCATGCACTGATCACATGACTGCCCATGCACTGATCACGTGGATGATCATACACTAATCATGTGACAGATCATGCACTGATCACGTGGCTGATCATGCACTGATACCGTGACTGAGCATGGACTGATCACATGACTATCATGTAGTGATCACGTGACTTAATGGCGCTGATCATGTGACTGATCATGCGCTGATCATGTTTGCTATCATACACTGATCATGTGCCTCTGGAGGCAATAAACAAAGAGCTGAGTAGGCACGAATCAAACAGTCAGCAGGCAATAATCATGGAACTCAGCTGTGAGGAATCATGCTGCTCAGCTGGCAATAATCAAGCAGCTGAGCAGGCAGGAATTACGCAGCACAGCTGGCAATTGTCAAGCAGATGACAGGCAGGAATCGTGCAGCTCAGCTGGCAATTGTCAAGCAGATGAGCAGACAGTAATCACGCAGCTCAGCAGGCCCAGATCACGTGACTGAGCATGCACTGTTCACGTGGCTGATCATACACTGATCACGTGTCTGATCATGCACTGATCACGTGGCTGATCATGCACTGATCACGTGGCTGATCATGCACTGATCACGTGGCTGAACATGCACTGATCACGTGGCTGATCACACACTGTCACGTGACATATCATGCACTGATCACGTGGCACTCATGCACTGATCACGTGGCTGATCATACTCTGCACGTAACTCATGCACACATCACGTGGCTATCATGCACTGCTCACGTGGCTCGTCATGGAATGATCACGTAGCTACCATATACTGGTCACGTGACTGATCATGCACTGATCACGTAAATGATCATGCACTGATCACGTGACTGATCATGCACTGATCACGTGACTGATCATGCACTGATCACGTGGCTGATCATGCACTGATCACGTGGCTGATCATGCACTGATCACGTGGCTGATCACACTGATCACGTGACTGATCATGCACTGATCACGTGGCTATCATGCACTGATCACGTGGCTGATCATGCACTGATCACGTGGCTATCATGCACTGATCACGTGGCTGATCATGCACGATCACGTGACTGATCATGCACTGATCACGTGGCTATCATGCACTGATCACGTGGCTATCATGCACTGATCACGTGGCTGATCATGCAATGATCACGTAGCTACCATGTACTGGTCACGTGACTGATCATGCACTGATCACGTGATTGATCATGCACTGATCACGTGGCTGATCATGCACTGATCACGTGGCTGATCATGCACTGATCACGTGACTGATCATGCACTGATCACGTGACTGATCATGCACTGATCACGTGGCTATCATGCACTGATCACGTGGCTGATCATGCACTGATCACGTGCCTGATCATGCACTGATCACGTGGCTGATCATGCACTGATCACGTGACTGATCATGCACTGATCACGTGACTGATCATGCACTGATCACGTGGCTATCATGCACTGATCACGTGGCTGATCATGCATGATCACGCAGCTACATGTACTGATCACATGACTGATCATGCACTGATCACGTGACTGATCATGCACTGATCACGTGGCTATCATGCACTGATCACGTGGCTGATCATGCAATGATCATGTAGCTACCATGTACAGGTCACGTGAATGATCATACACTGATCAGGTGACTGATCATGCACTGATCACGTGGCTATCATGCACTGATCACGTGACTGATCATGCACTGATCACGTCTATATCATGCACTGATCACATGACTGCCCATGCACTGATCACGTGGATGATCATACACTAATCACGTGACAGATCATGCACTGATCACGTGGCTGATCATGCACTGATCACGTGACTGATCATGCACTGATCACGTGGCTGATCATGCACTGATCACGTTGCTATCATGCACTGATCACGTGGCTGATCATGCACTGATCACGTGTCTGACCATGCACTGATCACGTGGCTGATCATACACTGATCACGTAACTGATCATGCACTGATCACGTGGCTATCATGCACTGATCACGTGGCTGAACATGCACTGATCACGTGGCTGATCACACACCTGTCACGTGACATATCATGCACTGATCACGTGGCACTCATGCACTGATCACGTGGCTGATCATACTGCTCACGTAACTCATGCACACATCACGTGGCTATCATGCACTGCTCACGTGGCTGTCATGGAATGATCACGTAGCTACCATATACTGGTCACGTGACTGATCATGCACTGATCACGTAAATGATCATGCACTGTTCACGTGACTGATCATGCACTGATCACGTGACTGATCATGCACTGATCACGTGGCTATCATGCACTGCTCACGTGGCTGATCATGCACGATCACGTAGCAACCATGTACTGGTCACGTGACTGATCATGCACTGATCACGTAATTGATCATGCACTGATCACGTGGCTCATCATGCACTGATCACGTGGCTGATCACACATGTATCACGTGACTGATCATGCACTGATCACGTGGCTATCATGCACTGATCACGTGGCTGTCATGCACTGATCACGTGGATATCATGCACTGATCACGTGGCTGATCACACACGTATCACATGACTGATCATGCACTGATCACGTGGCTATCATGCACTGATCACGTGGCTATCATGCACTGATCACGTGGCTGATCATGCACTGATCACGTAGCTACCATGCACTGATCACGTGACTGATCATGCACTGATCACGTAATTGATCATGCACTGATCACGTGGCTGATCATGCACTGATCACGTGGCTGATCATGCACTGATCACGTGACTGATCATGCACTGATCACGTGACTGATCATGCACTGATCACGTGGCTATCATGCACTGATCACGTGGCTGATCATGCACTGATCACGTGACTGATCATGCACTGATCACGTGGCTGATCATGCACTGATCACGTGACTGATCATGCACTGATCACGTGACTGATCATGCACTGATCACGTGGCTATCATGCACTGATCACGTGGCTGATCATGCATGATCACGCAGCTATCATGTACTGATCACGTGACTGATCATGCACTGATCACGTGACTGATCATGCACTGATCACGTGGCTATCATGCACTGATCACGTGGCTGATCATGCACTGATCACGTAGCTACCATGTACTGGTCACGTGAATGATCATGCACTGATCACGTGACTGATCATGCACTGATCACGTGGCTATCATGCACTGATCACGTGGCTGATCATGCACTGATCACGTGGATATCATGCACTGATCACGTGGCTGATCACACACGATCACGTGACTGATCATGCACTGATCACGTGGCTATCATGCACTGATCACGTGGCTATCATGCACTGATCACGTGGCTGATCATGCACTGATCACGTAGCTACCATGTACTGATCACGTGACTGATCATGCACTGATCACGTAATTGATCATGCACTGATCACGTGGCTGATCATGCACTGATCACGTGGCTGATCATACACTGATCACGTAACTGATCATGCACTGATCACGTGACTGATCATGCACTGATCACGTGGCTATCATGCACTGATCACGTGGCTGACATACACTGATCACGTGCCTGGTCATGCACTGATCACGTGGCTGATCATGCACTGATCACGTGACTGATCATGCACTGATCACGTGTCTGATCATGCACTGATCACGTGGCTATCATGCACTGCTCACGTGGCTGATCATGCCATGATCACGCAGCTACCATGTACTGGTCACATGACTGATCATGCACTGATCACGTGACTGATCATGCACTGATCACGTGGCTATCATGCACTACTCACGTGGCTGATCATGCAATGATCATGTAGCTACCATGTACAGGTCACGTGAATGATCATACACCCATCAGGTGACTGATCATGCACTGATCACGTGGCTATCATGCACTGATCACGAGACTGATCATGCACTGATCACGTCTATATCATGCACTGATCACATGACTGCCCATGCACTGATCACGTGGATGATCATACACTAATCTTGTGACAGATCATGCACTGATCACGTGGCTGATCATGCACTGATACCGTGACTGAGCATGGACTGATCACATGACTATCATGTAGTGATCACGTGACTTAATGGCGCTGATCATGTGACTGATCATGCGCTGATCATGTTTGCTATCATACACTGATCATGTGCCTCTGGAGGCAATAAACAAAGAGCTGAGTAGGCACGAATCAAACAGTCAGCAGGCAATAATCATGGAACTCAGCTGTGAGGAATCATGCTGCTCAGCTGGCAATAATCAAGCAGCTGAGCAGGCAGGAATTACGCAGCACAGCTGGCAATTGTCAAGCAGATGACAGGCAGGAATCGTGCAGCTCAGCTGGCAATTGTCAAGCAGATGAGCAGACAGTAATCACGCAGCTCAGCAGGCCCAGATCACGTGACTGAGCATGCACTGTTCACGTGGCTGATCATACACTGATCACGTGATGATCATGCACTGATCACTTGGATATCATGCACTGATCACGTGGCTGATCATACACTGTTCACGTGTCTGACCATGCACTGATCACGTGGCTGATCATGCACTGATCACGTAGCTGATCATGCACTGATCACGTGGCTGATCATGCACTGATCACGTGGCTGATCATGCACTGATCACGTGGCTGATCACACATGATCACGTGACTGATCATGCACTGATCACGTGGCTCTCATGCACTGATCACGTGGCTGATCATGCACTGATCACGTGGCTATCATGCACTGATCACGTGGCTGATCATGCACTATCACGTGACTGATCATGCACTGATCACGTGGCTGATCATGCACTGATCACGTGGCTATCATGCACTGATCACGTGGCTGATCATGCACTGATCACGTAGCTATCATGTACTGATCACGTGACTGATCATGCACTGATCACGTAACTGATCATGCACTGATCACGTGGCTGATCATGCACTGATCACGTGGCTGATCATGCACTGATCACGTGACTGATCATGCACTGATCACGTGACTGATCATGCACTGATCACGTGGCTATCATGCACTGATCACGTGGCTGATCATGCACTGATCACGTGCTGATCATGCACTGATCACGTGGCTGATCATGCACTGATCACGTGACTGATCATGCACTGATCACGTGGCTGATCATGCACTGATCACGTGGCTATCATGCACTGATCACGTGGCTGATCATGCATGATCACGCAGCCATGTACTGGTCACGTGACTGATCATGCACTGATCACGTGACTGATCATGCACTGATCACGTGGCTATCATGCACTGATCACGTGGCTGATCATGCACTGATCACGTAGCTACCATGTACTGGTCACGTGACTGATCATGCACTGATCACGTGACTGATCATGCACTGATCACGTGGCTGATCATGCACTGATCACGTGGCTGATCACACTGATCACGTGACTGATCATGCACTGATCACGTGGCTATCATGCACTGATCACGTGGCTGATCATGCACTGATCACGTGGCTATCATGCACTGATCACGTGGCTGATCATGCACTGATCACGTGACTGATCATGCACTGATCACGTGGCTGATCATGCACTGATCACGTGGCTATCATGCACTGATCACGTGGCTGATCATGCACTGATCACGTAGCTACCATGCACTGGTCACGTGACTGATCATGCACTGATCACGTGACTGATCATGCACTGATCACGTGGCTGATCATGCACTGATCACGTGGCTGATCATGCACTGATCACGTGACTGATCATGCACTGATCACGTGACTGATCATGCACTGATCACGTGACTGATCATGCACTGATCACGTGGCTATCATGCACTGATCACGTGGCTGATCATGCATGATCACGCACTATCATGCACTGATCACGTGACTGATCATGCACTGATCACGTGACTGATCATGCACTGATCACGTGGCTATCATGCACTGATCACGTGGCTGATCATGCACTGATCATGTAGCTACCATGTACTGGTCACGTGACTGATCATGCACTGATCACGTGACTGATCATGCACTGATCACGTGGCTATCATGCACTGATCACGTGACTGATCATGCACTGATCACGTCTATATCATGCACTGATCACATGACTGCCATGCACTGATCACGTGGATGATCATGCACTGATCACGTGACAGATCATGCACTGATCACACACGTATCACGTGACTGATCATGCACTGATCACGTGGCTGATCATGCACTGATCACGTGGCTATCATGCACTGATCACGTGGCTGATCATGCACTGATCACGTGTCTGATCATGCACTGATCACGTGGCTGATCATGCACTGATCACGTAACTGATCATGCACTGATCACGTGGCTATCATGCACTGATCACGTGGCTGATCATGCACTGTTCACGTGGCTGATCACACACTGTCACGTGACATATCATGCACTGATCACGTGGCACTCATGCACTGATCACGTGGCTGATCATACACTGCTCACGTAACTCATGCACACATCACGTGGCTATCATGCACTGCTCACGTGGCTGTCATGCAATGATCACGTAGCAACCATATACTGGTCACGTGACTGATCATGCACTGATCACGTAAATGATCATGCACTGTTCACGTGACTGATCATGCACTGATCACGTGACTGATCATGCACTGATCACGTGGCTATCATGCACTGCTCACGTGGCTGATCATGCAACGATCACGTAGCAACCATGCACTGGTCACGTGACTGATCATGCACTGATCACGTAATTGATCATGCACTGATCACGTGGCTGATCACACATGATCACGTGACTGATCATGCACTGATCACGTGGCTGATCATGCACTGATCACGTGGCTGATCATGCACTGATCACGTGGCTATCATGCACTGATCACGTGGCTGATCATGCACTGATCACGTAGCTACCATGTACTGATCACGTGACTGATCATGCACTGATCACGTAATTGATCATGCACTGATCACGTGGCTGATCATGCACTGATCACGTGGCTGATCATGCACTGATCACGTGACTGATCATGCACTGATCACGTGACTGATCATGCACTGATCACGTGGCTATCATGCACTGATCACGTGGCTGATCATGCACTGATCACGTGCCTGATCATGCACTGATCACGTGGCTGATCATGCACTGATCACGTGACTGATCATGCACTGATCACGTGGCTGATCATGCACTGATCACGTGGCTGATCATGCCATGATCACGCAGCTACCATGTACTGGTCACATGACTGATCATGCACTGATCACGTGACTGATCATGCAGTGATCACGTGGCTATCATGCACTACTCACGTGGCTGATCATGCAATGATCATGTAGCTACCATGTACAGGTCACGTGAATGATCATACACCCATCAGGTGACTGATCATGCACTGATCACGTGGCTATCATGCACTGATCACGAGACTGATCATGCACTGATCACGTCTATATCATGCACTGATCACATGACTGCCCATGCACTGATCACGTGGATGATCATACACTAATCTTGTGACAGATCATGCACTGATCACGTGGCTGATCATGCACTGATACCGTGACTGAGCATGGACTGATCACATGACTATCATGTAGTGATCACGTGACTTAATGGCGCTGATCATGTGACTGATCATGCGCTGATCATGTTTGCTATCATACACTGATCATGTGCCTCTGGAGGCAATAAACAAAGAGCTGAGTAGGCACGAATCAAACAGTCAGCAGGCAATAATCATGGAACTCAGCTGTGAGGAATCATGCTGCTCAGCTGGCAATAATCAAGCAGCTGAGCAGGCAGGAATTACGCAGCACAGCTGGCAATTGTCAAGCAGATGACAGGCAGGAATCGTGCAGCTCAGCTGGCAATTGTCAAGCAGATGAGCAGACAGTAATCACGCAGCTCAGCAGGCCCAGATCACGTGACTGAGCATGCACTGTTCACGTGGCTGATCATACACTGATCACGTGACTGATCATGCACTGATCACGTGGCTGATCATGCACTGATCACGTGGCTGATCATGCACTGATCACGTGGCTGATCATGCACTGATCACGTGGCTGATCATGCACTGATCACGTGGCTGATCATGCACTGATCACGTGACTATCATGCACTGATCACGTGGCACTCATGCACTGATCACGTGGCTGATCATACACTGATCACGTGACTGATCATGCACTGATCACGTGGCTGATCATGCACTGATCACGTGGCTGATCATACACTGTCACGTGACTATCATGCACTGATCACGTGGCACTCATGCACTGATCACGTGGCTGATCATACACTGATCACGTGACTCATGCACTGATCACGTGGCTATCATGCACTGATCACGTGGCTGATCATGCAATGATCACGTAGCAACCATGTACTGGTCACGTGACTGATCATGCACTGATCACGTGGCTGATCATGCACTGATCACGTGACTGATCATGCACTGATCACGTGGCTGATCATGCACTGATCACGTGACTGATCATGCACTGATCACGTGGCTGATCATGCACTGATCACGTGGCTGATCACACATGTATCACGTGACTGATCATGCACTGATCACGTGGCTCTCATGCACTGATCACGTGGCTGTCATGCACTGATCACGTGGATATCATGCACTGATCACGTGGCTGATCACACACGTATCACATGACTGATCATGCACTGATCACGTGGCTATCATGCACTGATCACGTGGCTATCATGCACTGATCACGTGGCTGATCATGCAATGATCACGTAGCTACCATGTACTGGTCACGTGACTGATCATGCACTGATCACGTAATTGATCATGCACTGATCACGTGGCTGATCATGCACTGATCACGTGGCTGATCATGCACTGATCACGTAACTGATCATGCACTGATCACGTGACTGATCATGCACTGATCACGTGGCTATCATGCACTGATCACTTGGCTGATCATGCACTGATCACGTGCCTGATCATGCACTGATCACGTGGCTGATCATGCACTGATCACGTGACTGATCATGCACTGATCACGTGTCTGATCATGCACTGATCACGTGGCTATCATGCACTGATCACGTGGCTGATCATGCATGATCACGCAGCTACATGTACTGATCACATGACTGATCATGCACTGATCACGTGACTGATCATGCACTGATCACGTGGCTATCATGCACTGATCACGTGGCTGATCATGCAATGATCATGTAGCTACCATGTACAGGTCACGTGAATGATCATACACTGATCAGGTGACTGATCATGCACTGATCACGTGGCTATCATGCACTGATCACGTGACTGATCATGCACTGATCACGTCTATATCATGCACTGATCACATGACTGCCCATGCACTGATCACGTGGATGATCACACTAATCACGTGACAGATCATGCACTGATCACGTGGCTGATCATGCACTATCACGTGACTGATCATGCACTGATCACGTGGCTATCATGCACTGATCACGTGGCTATCATGCACTGATCACGTGGCTGATCATACACTGATCACGTGTCTGACCATGCACTGATCACGTGGCTGATCATACACTGCTCACGTAACTGATCATGCACTGATCACGTGGCTATCATGCACTGATCACGTGGCTGAACATGCACTGTTCACGTGGCTGATCACACACCTGTCACGTGACATATCATGCACTGATCACGTGGCACTCATGCACTGATCACGTGGCTGATCATACTCTGCTCACGTAACTCATGCACACATCACGTGGCTATCATGCACTGCTCACGTGGCTGTCATGGAATGATCACGTAGCAACCATATACTGGTCACGTGACTGATCATGCAAGATCACGTAAATGATCATGCACTGTTCACGTGACTGATCATGCACTGATCACGTGACTGATCATGCACTGATCACGTGGCTATCATGCACTGCTCACGTGGCTGATCATGCAACGATCACGTAGCAACCATGTACTGGTCACGTGACTGATCATGCACTGATCACGTAATTGATCATGCACTGATCACGTGGCTCATCATGCACTGATCACGTGGCTGATCACACATGTATCACGTGACTGATCATGCACTGATCACGTGGCTCTCATGCACTGATCACGTGGCTGTCATGCACTGATCACGTGGATATCATGCACTGATCACGTGGCTGATCACACACGTATCACATGACTGATCATGCACTGATCACGTGGCTATCATGCACTGATCACGTGGCTATCATGCACTGATCACGTGGCTGATCATGCAATGATCACGTAGCTACCATGTACTGGTCACGTGACTGATCATGCACTGATCACGTAATTGATCATGCACTGATCATGTGGCTGATCATGCACTGATCACGTGGCTGATCATACACTGATCACGTAACTGATCATGCACTGATCACGTGACTGATCATGCACTGATCACGTGGCTATCATGCACTGATCACTTGGCTGACATACACTGATCACGTGCCTGGTCATGCACTGATCACGTGGCTGATCATGCACTGATCACGTGACTGATCATGCACTGATCACGTGTCTGATCATGCACTGATCACGTGGCTATCATGCACTGCTCACGTGGCTGATCATGCCATGATCACGCAGCTACCATGTACTGGTCACATGACTGATCATGCACTGATCACGTGACTGATCATGCAGTGATCACGTGGCTATCATGCACTACTCACGTGGCTGATCATGCAATGATCATGTAGCTACCATGTACAGGTCACGTGAATGATCATACACCCATCAGGTGACTGATCATGCACTGATCACGTGGCTATCATGCACTGATCACGAGACTGATCATGCACTGATCACGTCTATATCATGCACTGATCACATGACTGCCCATGCACTGATCACGTGGATGATCATACACTAATCTTGTGACAGATCATGCACTGATCACGTGGCTGATCATGCACTGATACCGTGACTGAGCATGGACTGATCACATGACTATCATGTAGTGATCACGTGACTTAATGGCGCTGATCATGTGACTGATCATGCGCTGATCATGTTTGCTATCATACACTGATCATGTGCCTCTGGAGGCAATAAACAAAGAGCTGAGTAGGCACGAATCAAACAGTCAGCAGGCAATAATCATGGAACTCAGGTGTGAGGAATCATGCTGCTCAGCTGGCAATAATCAAGCAGCTGAGCAGGCAGGAATTACGCAGCACAGCTGGCAATTGTCAAGCAGATGACAGGCAGGAATCGTGCAGCTCAGCTGGCAATTGTCAAGCAGATGAGCAGACAGTAATCACGCAGCTCAGCAGGCCCAGATCACGTGACTGAGCATGCACTGTTCACGTGGCTGATCATACACTGATCACGTGATGATCATGCACTGATCACTTGGATATCATGCACTGATCACGTGGCTGATCATACACTGTTCACGTGTCTGACCATGCACTGATCACGTGGCTGATCATACACTGCTCACGTAACTGATCATGCACTGATCACGTGGCTATCATGCACTGATCACGTGGCTGAACATGCACTGTTCACGTGGCTGATCACACACCTGTCACGTGACATATCATGCACTGATCACGTGGCACTCATGCACTGATCACGTGGCTGATCATACTCTGCTCACGTAACTCATGCACACATCACGTGGCTATCATGCACTGCTCACGTGGCTCGTCATGGAATGATCACGTAGCAACCATATACTGGTCACGTGACTGATCATGCAAAGATCACGTAAATGATCATGCACTGTTCACGTGACTGATCATGTACTGATCACGTGACTGATCATGCACTGATCACGTGGCTATCATGCTCTGCTCACGTGGCTGATCATGCAACGATCACGTAGCAACCATGTACTGGTCACGTGACTGATCATGCACTGATCACGTAATTGATCCTGCACTGATCACGTGGCTCATCATGCACTGATCACGTGGCTGATCACACATGTATCACGTGACTGATCATGCACTGATCACGTGGCTCTCATGCACTGATCACGTGGCTGTCATGCACTGATCACGTGGATATCATGCACTGATCACGTGGCTGATCACACACGTATCACATGACTGATCATGCACTGATCACGTGGCTATCATGCACTGATCACGTGGCTATCATGCACTGATCACGTGGCTGATCAGCAATGATCACGTAGCTACCATGTACTGGTCACGTGACTGATCATGCACTGATCACGTAATTGATCATGCACTGATCATGTGGCTGATCATGCACTGATCACGTGGCTGATCATACACTGATCACATAACTGATCATGCACTGATCACGTGACTGATCATGCACTGATCACGTGGCTATCATGCACTGATCACTTGGCTGACATACACTGATCACGTGCCTGGTCATGCACTGATCACGTGGCTGATCATGCACTGATCACGTGACTGATCATGCACTGATCTCGTGACTGATCATGCACTGATCACGTGGCTATCATGCACTGCTCACGTGGCTGATCATGCCATGATCACGCAGCTACCATGTACTGGTCACATGACTGATCATGCACTGATCACGTGACTGATCATGCAGTGATCACGTGGCTATCATGAACTACTCACGTGGCTGATCATGCAATGATCATGTAGCTACCATGTACAGGTCACGTGAATGATCATACACCCATCAGGTGACTGATCATGCACTGATCACGTGGCTATCATGCACTGATCACGAGACTGATCATGCACTGTTCACGTCTATATCATGCACTGATCACATGACTGCCCATGCACTGATCACGTGGATGATCATACACTAATCTTGTGACAGATCATGCACTGATCACGTGGCTGATCATGCACTGATACCGTGACTGAGCATGGACTGATCACATGACTATCATGTAGTGATCACGTGACTTAATGGCGCTGATCATGTGACTGATCATGCGCTGATCATGTTTGCTATCATACACTGATCATGTGCCTCTGGAGGCAATAAACAAAGAGCTGAGTAGGCACGAATCAAACAGTCAGCAGGCAATAATCATGGAACTCAGCTGTGAGGAATCATGCTGCTCAGCTGGCAATAATCAAGCAGCTGAGCAGGCAGGAATTACGCAGCACAGCTGGCAATTGTCAAGCAGATGACAGACAGGAATCACGCAGCTCAGCAGGCACTGATCACGTGACTGAGCATGCACTGATCACGTGGCTGATCATGCACTGATCACGTGACTGATCATGCACTGATCACGTGGCTGATCATACACTGATCACGTGACTGATCATGCACTGATCACGTGGCTATCATGCACTGATCACGTGGCTGATCATGCACTGTTCACGTGGCTGATCATGCACTGATCACGTGACTATCATGCACTGATCACGTGGCATCATGCACTGATCACGTGGCTGATCATGCACTGATCACGTGGCTGATCATGCACTGATCACGTGGCTGATCATGCACTGATCACGTGGCTGATCATGCACTGATCACGTGACTATCATGCACTGATCACGTGGCTGATCATACACTGATCACGTAACTCATGCACTGATCACGTGGCTATCATGCACTGCTCACGTGGCTCATGCAATGATCACGTAGCAACCATATACTGGTCACGTGACTGATCATGCACTGATCACGTAAATGATCATGCACTGATCACGTGGCTATCATGCACTGATCACGTGACTGATCATGCACTGATCACGTAACTGATCATGCACTGATCACGTGGCTGATCATGCACTGATCACGTGGCTGATCACACATGATCACGTGACTGATCATGCACTGATCACGTGGCTCTCATGCACTGATCACGTGGCTGATCATGCACTGATCACGTGGATATCATGCACTGATCACGTGGCTGATCACACACGATCACGTGACTGATCATGCACTGATCACGTGGCTATCATGCACTGATCACGTGGCTGATCATGCACTGATCACGTAGCTATCATGCACTGTCACGTGACTGATCATGCACTGATCACGTAATTGATCATGCACTGATCACGTGGCTGATCATGCACTGATCACGTGGCTATCATGCACTGATCACGTGGCTGATCATGCACTGATCACGTGCCTGATCATGCACTGATCACGTGGCTGATCATGCACTGATCACGTGACTGATCATGCACTGATCACGTGTCTGATCATGCACTGATCACGTGGCTATCATGCACTGCTCACGTGGCTGATCATGCCATGATCACGCAGCTACCATGTACTGGTCACATGACTGATCATGCACTGATCACGTGACTGATCATGCAGTGATCACGTGGCTATCATGCACTACTCACGTGGCTGACCATGCAATGATCATGTAGCTACCATGTACAGGTCACGTGAATGATCATACACCCATCAGGTGACTGATCATGCACTGATCACGTGGCTATCATGCACTGATCACGAGACTGATCAAGCACTGTTCACGTCTATATCATGCACTGATCACATGACTGCCCATGCACTGATCACGTGGATGATCATACACTAATCTTGTGACAGATCATGCACTGATCACGTGGCTGATCATGCACTGATACCGTGACTGAGCATGGACTGATCACATGACTATCATGTAGTGATCACGTGACTTAATGGCACTGATCATGCGCTGATCATGTTTGCTATCATACAATGATCATGTGCCTCTGGAGGCAATAAACAAAGAGCTGAGTAGGCACGAATCAAACAGTCAGCAGGCAATAATCATGGAACTCAGGTGTGAGGAATCATGCTGCTCAGTTGGCAATAATCAAGCAGCTGAGCAGGCAGGAATTACGCAGCACAGCTGGCAATTGTCAAGCAGATGACAGGCAGGAATCGTGCAGCTCAGCTGGCAATTGTCAAGCAGATGAGCAGACAGTAATCACGCAGCTCAGCAGGCCCAGATCACGTGACTGAGCATGCACTGTTCACGTGGCTGATCATACACTGATCACGTGATGATCATGCACTGATCACTTGGATATCATGCACTGATCACGTGGCTGATCATGCACTGTTCACGTCTGATCATGCACTGATCACGTGGCTGATCATGCACTGATCACGTGGCTGATCATGCACTGATCACGTGACTGATCATGCACTGATCACGTGGCTGATCATGCACTGATCACGTGACTGATCATGCACTGATCACGTGGCTATCATGCACTGATCACGTGGCTATCATGCACTGATCACGTGGCTGATCATGCACTGATCACGTGACTGATCATGCACTGATCACGTGGCTGATCATGCACTGATCACGTGACTGATCATGCACTGATCACGTGGCTATCATGCACTGATCACGTGGCTGATCATGCACTGATCACGTGGCTGATCATGCACTGATCACGTGACTGATCATGCACTGATCACGTGGCATCATGCACTGATCACGTGGCTGATCATGCACTGATCACGTGACTCATGCACTGATCACGTGGCTATCATGCACTGATCACGTGGCTGATCATGCACTGATCACGTAGCTACCATGCACTGATCACGTGACTGATCATGCACTGATCACGTGGCTGATCATGCACTGATCACGTGACTGATCATGCACTGATCACGTGACTGATCATGCACTGATCACGTGGCTATCATGCACTGATCACGTGGCTGATCATGCACTGATCACGTAGCTACCATGTACTGATCACGTGACTGATCATGCACTGATCACGTGGCTGATCATGCACTGATCACGTGCTGATCATGCACTGATCACGTGGCTATCATGCACTGATCACGTGGCTGATCATGCACTGATCACGTGACTGATCATGCACTGATCACGTGGCTGATCATGCACTGATCACGTGGCTGATCATGCACTGATCACGTGGCTGATCATGCACTGATCACGTGACTGATCATGCACTGATCACGTGGCATCATGCACTGATCACGTGGCTGATCATACACTGATCACGTGACTGATCATGCACTGATCACGTGGCTATCATGCACTGATCACGTGGCTGATCATGCACTGATCACGTGGCTGATCACACACTGATCACGTGACTATCATGCACTGATCACGTGGCACTCATGCACTGATCACGTGGCTGATCATACACTGATCACGTAACTCATGCACACATCACGTGGCTATCATGCACTGATCACGTGGCTGTCATGCAATGATCACGTAGCAACCATATACTGGTCACGTGACTGATCATGCACTGATCACGTAAATGATCATGCACTGATCACGTGACTGATCATGCACTGATCACGTGACTGATCATGCACTGATCACGTGGCTATCATGCACTGATCACGTGGCTGATCATGCACTGATCACGTAGCAACCATGTACTGGTCACGTGACTGATCATGCACTGATCACGTAATTGATCATGCACTGATCACGTGGCTGATCATGCACTGATCACGTGGCTGATCACACATGATCACGTGACTGATCATGCACTGATCACGTGGCTATCATGCACTGATCACGTGGCTGTCATGCACTGATCACGTGGATATCATGCACTGATCACGTGGCTGATCACACACGATCACGTGACTGATCATGCACTGATCACGTGGCTATCATGCACTGATCACGTGGCTATCATGCACTGATCACGTGGCTGATCATGCAATGATCACGTAGCTACCATGTACTGGTCACGTGACTGATCATGCACTGATCACGTGACTGATCATGCACTGATCACGTGGCTGATCATGCACTGATCACGTGGCTGATCATGCACTGATCACGTGACTGATCATGCACTGATCACGTGACTGATCATGCACTGATCACGTGGCTATCATGCACTGATCACGTGGCTGATCATGCACTGATCACGTGACTGATCATGCACTGATCACGTGGCTGATCATGCACTGATCACGTGACTGATCATGCACTGATCACGTGACTGATCATGCACTGATCACGTGGCTATCATGCACTGATCACGTGGCTGATCATGCATGATCACGCAGCTATCATGTACTGATCACGTGACTGATCATGCACTGATCACGTGGCTGATCATGCACTGATCACGTGGCTGATCATGCACTGATCACGTGGCTGATCATGCACTGATCACGTGACTGATCATGCACTGATCACGTGGCTATCATGCACTGATCACGTGGCTGATCATGCACTGATCACGTGGCTGATCATGCACTGTCACGTGACTGATCATGCACTGATCACGTGGACTCATGCACTGATCACGTGGCTGATCATGCACTGATCACGTGACTGATCATGCACTGATCACGTGGCTGATCATGCACTGATCACGTGGCTGATCATGCACTGATCACGTGACTGATCATGCACTGATCACGTGGCATCATGCACTGATCACGTGGCTGATCATACACTGATCACGTAACTGATCATGCACTGATCACGTGGCTATCATGCACTGATCACGTGGCTGATCATGCACTGATCACGTGGCTGATCACACACTGTCACGTGACATATCATGCACTGATCACGTGGCACTCATGCACTGATCACGTGGCTGATCATACTGCTCACGTAACTCATGCACACATCACGTGGCTATCATGCACTGCTCACGTGGCTGTCATGGAATGATCACGTAGCAACCATATACTGGTCACGTGACTGATCATGCACTGATCACGTAAATGATCATGCACTGTTCACGTGACTGATCATGCACTGATCACGTGACTGATCATGCACTGATCACGTGGCTATCATGCACTGCTCACGTGGCTGATCATGCACTGATCACGTAGCAACCATGTACTGGTCACGTGACTGATCATGCACTGATCACGTAATTGATCATGCACTGATCACGTGGCTCATCATGCACTGATCACGTGGCTGATCACACATGTATCACGTGACTGATCATGCACTGATCACGTGGCTCTCATGCACTGATCACGTGGCTGTCATGCACTGATCACGTGGATATCATGCACTGATCACGTGGCTGATCACACACGTATCACATGACTGATCATGCACTGATCACGTGGCTATCATGCACTGATCACGTGGCTATCATGCACTGATCACGTGGCTGATCATGCAATGATCACGTAGCTACCATGTACTGGTCACGTGACTGATCATGCACTGATCACGTAATTGATCATGCACTGATCATGTGGCTGATCATGCACTGATCACGTGGCTGATCATACACTGATCACATAACTGATCATGCACTGATCACGTGACTGATCATGCACTGATCACGTGGCTATCATGCACTGATCACTTGGCTGACATACACTGATCACGTGCCTGGTCATGCACTGATCACGTGGCTGATCATGCACTGATCACGTGACTGATCATGCACTGATCACGTGTCTGATCATGCACTGATCACGTGGCTATCATGCACTGCTCACGTGGCTGATCATGCCATGATCACGCAGCTACCATGTACTGGTCACATGACTGATCATGCACTGATCACGTGACTGATCATGCAGTGATCACGTGGCTATCATGCACTACTCACGTGGCTGATCATGCAATGATCATGTAGCTACCATGTACAGGTCACGTGAATGATCATACACCCATCAGGTGACTGATCATGCACTGATCACGTGGCTATCATGCACTGATCACGAGACTGATCATGCACTGTTCACGTCTATATCATGCACTGATCACATGACTGCCCATGCACTGATCACGTGGATGATCATACACTAATCTTGTGACAGATCATGCACTGATCACGTGGCTGATCATGCACTGATACCGTGACTGAGCATGGACTGATCACATGACTATCATGTAGTGATCACGTGACTTAATGGCGCTGATCATGTGACTGATCATGCGCTGATCATGTTTGCTATCATACACTGATCATGTGCCTCTGGAGGCAATAAACAAAGAGCTGAGTAGGCACGAATCAAACAGTCAGCAGGCAATAATCATGGAACTCAGGTGTGAGGAATCATGCTGCTCAGCTGGCAATAATCAAGCAGCTGAGCAGGCAGGAATTACGCAGCACAGCTGGCAATTGTCAAGCAGATGACAGGCAGGAATCGTGCAGCTCAGCTGGCAATTGTCAAGCAGATGAGCAGACAGTAATCACGCAGCTCAGCAGGCCCAGATCACGTGACTGAGCATGCACTGTTCACGTGGCTGATCATACACTGATCACGTGATGATCATGCACTGATCACTTGGATATCATGCACTGATCACGTGGCTGATCATACACTGTTCACGTGTCTGACCATGCACTGATCACGTGGCTGATCATACACTGCTCACGTAACTGATCATGCACTGATCACGTGGCTATCATGCACTGATCACGTGGCTGAACATGCACTGTTCACGTGGCTGATCACACACCTGTCACGTGACATATCATGCACTGATCACGTGGCACTCATGCACTGATCACGTGGCTGATCATACTCTGCTCACGTAACTCATGCACACATCACGTGGCTATCATGCACTGCTCACGTGGCTCGTCATGGAATGATCACGTAGCAACCATATACTGGTCACGTGACTGATCATGCAAAGATCACGTAAATGATCATGCACTGTTCACGTGACTGATCATGTACTGATCACGTGACTGATCATGCACTGATCACGTGGCTATCATGCTCTGCTCACGTGGCTGATCATGCAATGATCACGTAGCAACCATGTACTGGTCACGTGACTGATCATGCACTGATCACGTAATTGATCCTGCACTGATCACGTGGCTCATCATGCACTGATCACGTGGCTGATCACACATGTATCACGTGACTGATCATGCACTGATCCGTGGCTCTCATGCACTGATCACGTGGCTGTCATGCACTGATCACGTGGATATCATGCACTGATCACGTGGCTGATCACACACGTATCACATGACTGATCATGCACTGATCACGTGGCTATCATGCACTGATCACGTGGCTATCATGCACTGATCACGTGGCTGATCATGCAATGATCACGTAGCTACCATGTACTGTCACGTGACTGATCATGCACTGATCACGTAATTGATCATGCACTGATCACGTGGCTGATCATGCACTGATCACGTGGCTGATCATACACTGATCACATAACTGATCATGCACTGATCACGTGACTGATCATGCACTGATCACGTGGCTATCATGCACTGATCACGTGGCTGATCATACACTGATCACGTGCCTGATCATGCACTGATCACGTGGCTGATCATGCACTGATCACGTGACTGATCATGCACTGATCACGTGACTGATCATGCACTGATCACGTGGCTATCATGCACTGATCACGTGGCTGATCATGCACTGATCACGTGCCTATCATGCACTGATCACGTGGCTGATCATGCACTGATCACGTAGCTATCATGCACTGGTCACGTGACTGATCATGCACTGATCACGTGACTGATCATGCACTGATCACGTGACTGATCATGCACTGATCACGTGACTGATCATGCACTGATCACGTGGCTGATCATGCACTGATCACGTGGCTGATCATGCACTGATCACGTGGCTGATCATACATGATCACGTGACTGATCATGCACTGATCACGTGGCTATCATGCACTGATCACGTGACTGATCATGCACTGATCACGTCTATATCATGCACTGATCACATGACTGCCGTGCACTGATCACGTGGATGATCATACACTAATCTTGTGACAGATCATGCACTGATCACGTGGCTGATCATGCACTGATACCGTGACTGAGCATGGACTGATCACATGACTATCATGTAGTGATCACGTGACTTAATGGCGCTGATCATGTGACTGATCATGCGCTGATCATGTTTGCTATCATACACTGATCATGTGCCTCTGGAGGCAATAAACAAAGAGCTGAGTAGGCACGAATCAAACAGTCAGCAGGCAATAATCATGGAACTCAGGTGTGAGGAATCATGCTGCTCAGCTGGCAATAATCAAGCAGCTGAGCAGGCAGGAATTACGCAGCACAGCTGGCAATTGTCAAGCAGATGACAGGCAGGAATCGTGCAGCTCAGCTGGCAATTGTCAAGCAGATGAGCAGACAGTAATCACGCAGCTCAGCAGGCCCAGATCACGTGACTGAGCATGCACTGTTCACGTGGCTGATCATACACTGATCACGTGATGATCATGCACTGATCACGTGGATATCATGCACTGATCACGTGGCTGATCATACACTGTTCACGTGTCTGACCATGCACTGATCACGTGGCTGATCATGCACTGCTCACGTAACTGATCATGCACTGATCACGTGGCTGATCATGCACTGATCACGTGGCTGATCATGCACTGATCACGTGGCTGATCATGCACTGATCACGTGGCTGATCATGCACTGATCACGTGACTGATCATGCACTGATCACGTGACTGATCATGCACTGATCACGTAACTGATCATGCACTG
Source organism: Bos javanicus (assembly GCF_032452875.1). Classification (NCBI taxonomy): domain Eukaryota; kingdom Metazoa; phylum Chordata; class Mammalia; order Artiodactyla; family Bovidae; genus Bos; species Bos javanicus. The sequence continues at coordinate 346,774 of NW_026893605.1, read as the reverse complement.
ATCACGTGGCTGATCATGCACTGATCACGTGACTGATCATGCACTGATCACGTGGCTATCATGCACTGATCACGTGGCTGATCATGCACTGATCACGTAGCTATCATGCACTGATCACGTGACTGATCATGCACTGATCACGTGACTGATCATGCACTGATCACGTGACTGATCATGCACTGATCACGTGACTGATCATGCACTGATCACGTGACTGATCATGCACTGATCACGTGGCTATCATGCACTGATCACGTGGCTGATCATGCACTGATCACGTGGCTATCATGCACTGATCACGTGGCTGATCATGCACTGATCACGTGACTGATCATGCACTGATCACGTGACTGATCATGCACTGATCACGTGGCTATCATGCACTGATCACGTGGCTGATCATGCACTGATCACGTGACTGATCATGCACTGATCACGTGACTGATCATGCACTGATCACGTGGCTATCATGCACTGATCACGTGGCTGATCATGCACTGATCACGTAGCTATCATGCACTGATCACGTGACTGATCATGCACTGATCACGTGACTGATCATGCACTGATCACGTGGCTGATCATGCACTGATCACGTGGCTGATCACACACTGTCACGTGACTATCATGCACTGATCACGTGGCACTCATGCACTGATCACGTGGCTGATCATACACTGATCACGTAACTCATGCACTGATCACGTGGCTATCATGCACTGATCACGTGGCTGTCATGCAATGATCACGTAGCTACCATATACTGGTCACGTGACTGATCATGCACTGATCACGTAAATGATCATGCACTGATCACGTGACTGATCATGCACTGATCACGTGACTGATCATGCACTGATCACGTGGCTATCATGCACTGCTCACGTGGCTGATCATGCAACGATCACGTAGCAACCATGTACTGGTCACGTGACTGATCATGCACTGATCACGTAATTGATCATGCACTGATCACGTGGCTGATCATGCACTGATCACGTGGCTGATCACACATGATCACGTGACTGATCATGCACTGATCACGTGGCTATCATGCACTGATCACGTGGCTGATCATGCACTGATCACGTGGATATCATGCACTGATCACGTGGCTGATCACACACGTATCACGTGACTGATCATGCACTGATCACGTGGCTATCATGCACTGATCACGTGGCTATCATGCACTGATCACGTGGCTGATCATGCACTGATCACGTAGCTACCATGTACTGATCACGTGACTGATCATGCACTGATCACGTGACTGATCATGCACTGATCACGTGGCTGATCATGCACTGATCACGTGGCTGATCATGCACTGATCACGTGACTGATCATGCACTGATCACGTGACTGATCATGCACTGATCACGTGGCTATCATGCACTGATCACGTGGCTGATCATGCACTGATCACGTGACTGATCATGCACTGATCACGTGGCTGATCATGCACTGATCACGTGACTGATCATGCACTGATCACGTGACTGATCATGCACTGATCACGTGGCTATCATGCACTGATCACGTGGCTGATCATGCATGATCACGCAGCTATCATGCACTGATCACGTGACTGATCATGCACTGATCACGTGGCTGATCATGCACTGATACCGTGACTGAGCATGGACTGATCACATGACTATCATGTAGTGATCACGTGACTTAATGGCGCTGATCATGTGACTGATCATGCGCTGATCATGTTTGCTATCATACACTGATCATGTGCCTCTGGAGGCAATAAACAAAGAGCTGAGTAGGCACGAATCAAACAGTCAGCAGGCAATAATCATGGAACTCAGGTGTGAGGAATCATGCTGCTCAGCTGGCAATAATCAAGCAGCTGAGCAGGCAGGAATTACGCAGCACAGCTGGCAATTGTCAAGCAGATGACAGGCAGGAATCGTGCAGCTCAGCTGGCAATTGTCAAGCAGATGAGCAGACAGTAATCACGCAGCTCAGCAGGCCCAGATCACGTGACTGAGCATGCACTGTTCACGTGGCTGATCATACACTGATCACGTGATGATCATGCACTGATCACTTGGATATCATGCACTGATCACGTGGCTGATCATACACTGTTCACGTGTCTGACCATGCACTGATCACGTGGCTGATCATACACTGCTCACGTAACTGATCATGCACTGATCACGTGGCTATCATGCACTGATCACGTGGCTGAACATGCACTGTTCACGTGGCTGATCACACACCTGTCACGTGACATATCATGCACTGATCACGTGGCACTCATGCACTGATCACGTGGCTGATCATACTCTGCTCACGTAACTCATGCACACATCACGTGGCTATCATGCACTGCTCACGTGGCTCGTCATGGAATGATCACGTAGCAACCATATACTGGTCACGTGACTGATCATGCAAAGATCACGTAAATGATCATGCACTGTTCACGTGACTGATCATGTACTGATCACGTGACTGATCATGCACTGATCACGTGGCTATCATGCTCTGCTCACGTGGCTGATCATGCAACGATCACGTAGCAACCATGTACTGGTCACGTGACTGATCATGCACTGATCACGTAATTGATCCTGCACTGATCACGTGGCTCATCATGCACTGATCACGTGGCTGATCACACATGTATCACGTGACTGATCATGCACTGATCACGTGGCTCTCATGCACTGATCACGTGGCTGTCATGCACTGATCACGTGGATATCATGCACTGATCACGTGGCTGATCACACACGTATCACATGACTGATCATGCACTGATCACGTGGCTATCATGCACTGATCACGTGGCTATCATGCACTGATCACGTGGCTGATCATGCAATGATCACGTAGCTACCATGTACTGGTCACGTGACTGATCATGCACTGATCACGTAATTGATCATGCACTGATCATGTGGCTGATCATGCACTGATCACGTGGCTGATCATACACTGATCACATAACTGATCATGCACTGATCACGTGACTGATCATGCACTGATCACGTGGCTATCATGCACTGATCACTTGGCTGACATACACTGATCACGTGCCTGGTCATGCACTGATCACGTGGCTGATCATGCACTGATCACGTGACTGATCATGCACTGATCACGTGACTGATCATGCACTGATCACGTGGCTGATCATGCACTGATCACGTGGCTATCATGCACTGATCACGTGGCTGATCATGCCATGATCACGCAGCTACCATGTACTGGTCACATGACTGATCATGCACTGATCACGTGACTGATCATGCACTGATCACGTGGCTATCATGAACTACTCACGTGGCTGATCATGCAATGATCATGTAGCTACCATGTACAGGTCACGTGAATGATCATACACCCATCAGGTGACTGATCATGCACTGATCACGTGGCTATCATGCACTGATCACGAGACTGATCATGCACTGTTCACGTCTATATCATGCACTGATCACATGACTGCCCATGCACTGATCACGTGGATGATCATACACTAATCTTGTGACAGATCATGCACTGATCACGTGGCTGATCATGCACTGATACCGTGACTGAGCATGGACTGATCACATGACTATCATGTAGTGATCACGTGACTTAATGGCGCTGATCATGTGACTGATCATGCGCTGATCATGTTTGCTATCATACACTGATCATGTGCCTCTGGAGGCAATAAACAAAGAGCTGAGTAGGCACGAATCAAACAGTCAGCAGGCAATAATCATGGAACTCAGCTGTGAGGAATCATGCTGCTCAGCTGGCAATAATCAAGCAGCTGAGCAGGCAGGAATTACGCAGCACAGCTGGCAATTGTCAAGCAGATGACAGGCAGGAATCGTGCAGCTCAGCTGGCAATTGTCAAGCAGATGAGCAGACAGTAATCACGCAGCTCAGCAGGCCCAGATCACGTGACTGAGCATGCACTGTTCACGTGGCTGATCATACACTGATCACGTGACTGATCATGCACTGATCACGTGGCTGATCATACACTGTTCACGTGTCTGACCATGCACTGATCACGTGGCTGATCATACACTGCTCACGTAACTGATCATGCACTGATCACGTGGCTATCATGCACTGATCACGTGGCTGATCATGCACTGATCACGTGGCTGATCACACACCTGTCACGTGACATATCATGCACTGATCACGTGGCACTCATGCACTGATCACGTGGCTGATCATACACTGCTCACGTAACTGATCATGCACTGATCACGTGGCTGATCATGCACTGATCACGTGGCTGATCATGCACTGATCACGTGACTGATCATGCACTGATCACGTGGCATCATGCACTGATCACGTGGCTGATCATGCACTGATCACGTGACTGATCATGCACTGATCACGTGGCTATCATGCACTGATCACGTGGCTGATCATGCACTGATCACGTGGCTGATCATGCACTGATCACGTGACTATCATGCACTGATCACGTGGCACTCATGCACTGATCACGTGGCTGATCATGCACTGATCACGTGACTCATGCACTGATCACGTGGCTATCATGCACTGATCACGTGGCTGTCATGCACTGATCACGTGCTATCATGCACTGATCACGTGACTGATCATGCACTGATCACGTGACTGATCATGCACTGATCACGTGACTGATCATGCACTGATCACGTGGCTATCATGCACTGATCACGTGGCTGATCATGCAACGATCACGTAGCTACCATGTACTGGTCACGTGACTGATCATGCACTGATCACGTAATTGATCATGCACTGATCACGTGGCTGATCATGCACTGATCACGTGGCTGATCACATGATCACGTGACTGATCATGCACTGATCACGTGGCTATCATGCACTGATCACGTGGCTGATCATGCACTGATCACGTGGCTATCATGCACTGATCACGTGGCTGATCATGCACGATCACGTGACTGATCATGCACTGATCACGTGGCTGATCATGCACTGATCACGTGGCTATCATGCACTGATCACGTGGCTGATCATGCACTGATCACGTAGCTATCATGCACTGTCACGTGACTGATCATGCACTGATCACGTAATTGATCATGCACTGATCACGTGGCTGATCATGCACTGATCACGTGGCTGATCATGCACTGATCACGTGACTGATCATGCACTGATCACGTGGCTATCATGCACTGATCACGTGGCTGATCATGCACTGATCACGTGGCTGATCATGCACTGATCACGTGATGATCATGCACTGATCACGTGGCTATCATGCACTGATCACGTGACTGATCATGCACTGATCACGTCTATATCATGCACTGATCACGTGACTGATCATGCACTGATCACGTGGATGATCATGCACTGATCACGTGACTGATCATGCACTGATCACGTGGCTGATCATGCACTGATCACGTGACTGATCATGCACTGATCACGTGGCTATCATGCACTGATCACGTGGCTATCATGCACTGATCACGTGGCTGATCATGCACTGATCACGTGACTGATCATGCACTGATCACGTGGCTGATCATGCACTGATCACGTGACTGATCATGCACTGATCACGTGGCTATCATGCACTGATCACGTGGCTGATCATGCACTGATCACGTGACTGATCATGCACTGATCACGTGGCTGATCATGCACTGATCACGTGGCTGATCATGCACTGATCACGTGGCTGATCATGCACTGATCACGTGGCTGATCACACTGATCACGTGACTGATCATGCACTGATCACGTGGCTATCATGCACTGATCACGTGGCTGATCATGCACTGATCACGTAGCTATCATGCACTGATCACGTGACTGATCATGCACTGATCACGTGACTGATCATGCACTGATCACGTGGCTATCATGCACTGATCACGTGGCTGATCATGCACTGATCACGTAGCTATCATGCACTGATCACGTGACTGATCATGCACTGATCACGTGGCTATCATGCACTGATCACGTGGCTGATCATGCACTGATCACGTGGCTGATCATGCACTGATCACGTGGCTGATCATGCACTGATCACGTGACTGATCATGCACTGATCACGTGGCTGATCATGCACTGATCACGTGGCTATCATGCACTGATCACGTGGCTGATCATGCATGATCACGCAGCTACCATGTACTGATCACATGACTGATCATGCACTGATCACGTGACTGATCATGCACTGATCACGTGGCTATCATGCACTGATCACGTGGCTGATCATGCACTGATCACGTAGCTATCATGCACTGGTCACGTGAATGATCATGCACTGATCACGTGACTGATCATGCACTGATCACGTGGCTGATCATGCACTGATCACGTGGCTGATCATGCACTGATCACGTGACTGATCATGCACTGATCACGTGACTGATCATGCACTGATCACGTGGCTGATCATGCACTGATCACGTGGCTGATCATGCACTGATCACGTGGCTGATCATGCACTGATCACGTGGCTGATCATGCACTGATCACGTGGCTGATCATGCACTGATCACGTGGCTGATCATGCACTGATCACGTGGCTGATCATGCACTGATCACGTGGCTGATCATGCACTGATCACGTAGCTATCATGCACTGATCACGTGACTGATCATGCACTGATCACGTAACTGATCATGCACTGATCACGTGGCTGATCATGCACTGATCACGTGACTGATCATGCACTGATCACGTGACTGATCATGCACTGATCACGTGGCTGATCATGCACTGATCACGTGGCTGATCATGCACTGATCACGTGGCTGATCATGCACTGATCACGTGACTGATCATGCACTGATCACGTGGCTATCATGCACTGATCACGTGGCTGATCATGCACTGATCACGTGGCTACCATGCACTGATCACGTGACTGATCATGCACTGATCACGTGGCTGATCATGCACTGATCACGTGACTGATCATGCACTGATCACGTGACTGATCATGCACTGATCACGTGACTGATCATGCACTGATCACGTGACTGATCATGCACTGATCACGTGGCTATCATGCACTGATCACGTGGCTGATCATGCACTGATCACGTGATCATGCACTGATCACGTGGCTGATCATGCACTGATCACGTGACTGATCATGCACTGATCACGTGACTGATCATGCACTGATCACGTGGCTATCATGCACTGATCACGTGGCTGATCATGCACTGATCACGTGACTGATCATGCACTGATCACGTGACTGATCATGCACTGATCACGTGCATCATGCACTGATCACGTGACTGATCATGCACTGATCACGTGGCTGATCATGCACTGATCACGTGGCTATCATGCACTGATCACGTGGCTGATCATGCACTGATACCGTGACTGAGCATGGACTGATCACATGACTATCATGTAGTGATCACGTGACTTAATGGCGCTGATCATGTGACTGATCATGCGCTGATCATGTTTGCTATCATACACTGATCATGTGCCTCTGGAGGCAATAAACAAAGAGCTGAGTAGGCACGAATCAAACAGTCAGCAGGCAATAATCATGGAACTCAGGTGTGAGGAATCATGCTGCTCAGCTGGCAATAATCAAGCAGCTGAGCAGGCAGGAATTACGCAGCACAGCTGGCAATTGTCAAGCAGATGACAGGCAGGAATCGTGCAGCTCAGCTGGCAATTGTCAAGCAGATGAGCAGACAGTAATCACGCAGCTCAGCAGGCCCTGATCACGTGACTGAGCATGCACTGTTCACGTGGCTGATCATACACTGATCACGTGTCTGATCATGCACTGATCACGTGGCTGATCATGCACTGATCACGTAACTGATCATGCACTGATCACGTGGCTATCATGCACTGATCACGTGGCTGATCATGCACTGATCACGTGGCTGATCATGCACTGTCACGTGACTATCATGCACTGATCACGTGGCACTCATGCACTGATCACGTGGCTGATCATGCACTGATCACGTGACTGATCATGCACTGATCACGTGGCTGATCATGCACTGATCACGTGGCTGATCATGCACTGATCACGTGACTGATCATGCACTGATCACGTGGCATCATGCACTGATCACGTGGCTGATCATGCACTGATCACGTGACTGATCATGCACTGATCACGTGGCTATCATGCACTGATCACGTGGCTGATCATGCACTGATCACGTGGCTGATCATGCACTGTCACGTGACTATCATGCACTGATCACGTGGCACTCATGCACTGATCACGTGGCTGATCATACACTGATCACGTGACTCATGCACTGATCACGTGGCTATCATGCACTGATCACGTGGCTGTCATGCAATGATCACGTAGCTACCATATACTGGTCACGTGACTGATCATGCACTGATCACGTAAATGATCATGCACTGATCACGTGACTGATCATGCACTGATCACGTGACTGATCATGCACTGATCACGTGGCTATCATGCACTGATCACGTGGCTGATCATGCAACGATCACGTAGCAACCATGTACTGGTCACGTGACTGATCATGCACTGATCACGTAATTGATCATGCACTGATCACGTGGCTCATCATGCACTGATCACGTGGCTGATCACACATGATCACGTGACTGATCATGCACTGATCACGTGGCTATCATGCACTGATCACGTGGCTGATCATGCACTGATCACGTGGATATCATGCACTGATCACGTGGCTGATCACACACTATCACATGACTGATCATGCACTGATCACGTGGCTATCATGCACTGATCACGTGGCTATCATGCACTGATCACGTGGCTGATCATGCACTGATCACGTAGCTACCATGTACTGTCACGTGACTGATCATGCACTGATCACGTGACTGATCATGCACTGATCACGTGGCTGATCATGCACTGATCACGTGGCTGATCATGCACTGATCACGTGACTGATCATGCACTGATCACGTGGCTGATCATGCACTGATCACGTGGCTATCATGCACTGATCACGTGGCTGATCATGCACTGATCACGTGATGATCATGCACTGATCACGTGGCTATCATGCACTGATCACGTGACTGATCATGCACTGATCACGTCTATATCATGCACTGATCACGTGACTGATCATGCACTGATCACGTGGCTGATCATGCACTGATCACGTGACTGATCATGCACTGATCACGTGGCTGATCATGCACTGATCACGTGACTGATCATGCACTGATCACGTGGCTATCATGCACTGATCACGTGGCTGATCATGCACTGATCACGTGTCTGATCATGCACTGATCACGTGGCTGATCATGCACTGATCACGTGACTGATCATGCACTGATCACGTGGCTATCATGCACTGATCACGTGGCTGATCATGCACTGATCACGTGGCTGATCATGCACTGATCACGTGGCTGATCATGCACTGATCACGTGACTGATCATGCACTGATCACGTGGCTGATCATGCACTGATCACGTGGCTGATCACACATGATCACGTGACTGATCATGCACTGATCACGTGGCTATCATGCACTGATCACGTGGCTGATCATGCACTGATCACGTAGCTATCATGCACTGATCACGTGACTGATCATGCACTGATCACGTGACTGATCATGCACTGATCACGTGGCTATCATGCACTGCTCACGTGGCTGATCATGCACGATCACGTAGCAACCATGTACTGGTCACGTGACTGATCATGCACTGATCACGTAATTGATCATGCACTGATCACGTGGCTGATCATGCACTGATCACGTGGCTGATCACACATGATCACGTGACTGATCATGCACTGATCACGTGGCTCTCATGCACTGATCACGTGGCTGTCATGCACTGATCACGTGGATATCATGCACTGATCACGTGGCTGATCACACACGTATCACATGACTGATCATGCACTGATCACGTGGCTATCATGCACTGATCACGTGGCTATCATGCACTGATCACGTGGCTGATCATGCAATGATCACGTAGCTACCATGTACTGGTCACGTGACTGATCATGCACTGATCACGTAATTGATCATGCACTGATCACGTGGCTGATCATGCACTGATCACGTGGCTGATCATGCACTGATCACGTAACTGATCATGCACTGATCACGTGACTGATCATGCACTGATCACGTGGCTATCATGCACTGATCACGTGGCTGACATACACTGATCACGTGCCTGATCATGCACTGATCACGTGGCTGATCATGCACTGATCACGTGACTGATCATGCACTGATCACGTGTCTGATCATGCACTGATCACGTGGCTATCATGCACTGCTCACGTGGCTGATCATGCCATGATCACGCAGCTACCATGTACTGGTCACATGACTGATCATGCACTGATCACGTGACTGATCATGCAGTGATCACGTGGCTATCATGCACTACTCACGTGGCTGATCATGCAATGATCATGTAGCTACCATGTACAGGTCACGTGAATGATCATACACCCATCAGGTGACTGATCATGCACTGATCACGTGGCTATCATGCACTGATCACGAGACTGATCATGCACTGATCACGTCTATATCATGCACTGATCACATGACTGCCCATGCACTGATCACGTGGATGATCATACACTAATCTTGTGACAGATCATGCACTGATCACGTGGCTGATCATGCACTGATACCGTGACTGAGCATGGACTGATCACATGACTATCATGTAGTGATCACGTGACTTAATGGCGCTGATCATGTGACTGATCATGCGCTGATCATGTTTGCTATCATACACTGATCATGTGCCTCTGGAGGCAATAAACAAAGAGCTGAGTAGGCACGAATCAAACAGTCAGCAGGCAATAATCATGGAACTCAGGTGTGAGGAATCATGCTGCTCAGCTGGCAATAATCAAGCAGCTGAGCAGGCAGGAATTACGCAGCACAGCTGGCAATTGTCAAGCAGATGACAGGCAGGAATCGTGCAGCTCAGCTGGCAATTGTCAAGCAGATGAGCAGACAGTAATCACGCAGCTCAGCAGGCCCAGATCACGTGACTGAGCATGCACTGTTCACGTGGCTGATCATACACTGATCACGTGATGATCATGCACTGATCACTTGGATATCATGCACTGATCACGTGGCTGATCATACACTGTTCACGTGTCTGACCATGCACTGATCACGTGGCTGATCATACACTGCTCACGTAACTGATCATGCACTGATCACGTGGCTGATCATGCACTGATCACGTGGCTGATCATGCACTGATCACGTGGCTGATCATGCACTGATCACGTGGCTGATCATGCACTGATCACGTGACTGATCATGCACTGATCACGTGACTGATCATGCACTGATCACGTAACTGATCATGCACTGATCACGTGGCTGATCATGCACTGATCACGTGACTGATCATGCACTGATCACGTGGCTATCATGCACTGATCACGTGGCTGATCATGCAATGATCACGTAGCTACCATGTACTGGTCACGTGACTGATCATGCACTGATCACGTAATTGATCATGCACTGATCACGTGGCTGATCATGCACTGATCACGTGACTGATCATGCACTGATCACGTGGCTATCATGCACTGATCACGTGGCTGATCATGCACTGATCACGTGGCTATCATGCACTGATCACGTGGCTGATCATGCACTGATCACGTGACTGATCATGCACTGATCACGTGACTGATCATGCACTGATCACGTGGCTATCATGCACTGATCACGTGGCTGATCATGCACTGTCACGTGACTGATCATGCACTGATCACGTGACTGATCATGCACTGATCACGTGGCTATCATGCACTACTCACGTGGCTGATCATGCAATGATCATGTAGCTACCATGTACTGGTCACGTGACTGATCATACACCCATCAGGTGACTGATCATGCACTGATCACGTGGCTGATCATGCACTGATCACGTGACTGATCATGCACTGATCACGTGACTGATCATGCACTGATCACATGGCTATCATGCACTGATCACCTTGCTGATCATGCACTGATCACGTGGCTGATCATGCACTGATACCGTGACTGAGCATGGACTGATCACATGACTATCATGTAGTGATCACGTGACTTAATGGCGCTGATCATGTGACTGATCATGCACTGATCATGTTTGCTATCATACACTGATCATGTGCCTCTGGAGGCAATAAACAAAGAGCTGAGTAGGCACGAATCAAACAGTCAGCAGGCAATAATCATGGAACTCAGGTGTGAGGAATCATGCTGCTCAGCTGGCAATAATCAAGCAGCTGAGCAGGCAGGAATTACGCAGCACAGCTGGCAATTGTCAAGCAGATGACAGGCAGGAATCGTGCAGCTCAGCTGGCAATTGTCAAGCAGATGAGCAGACAGTAATCACGCAGCTCAGCAGGCCCAGATCACGTGACTGAGCATGCACTGTTCACGTGGCTGATCATACACTGATCACGTGATGATCATGCACTGATCACGTGACTATCATGCACTGATCACGTGGCTGATCATACACTGTTCACGTGTCTGACCATGCACTGATCACGTGGCTGATCATACACTGCTCACGTAACTGATCATGCACTGATCACGTGGCTATCATGCACTGATCACGTGGCTGATCATGCACTGATCACGTGGCTATCATGCACTGGTCACGTGACTGATCATGCACTGATCACGTGGCTGATCATGCACTGATCACGTGACTGATCATGCACTGATCACGTGACTGATCATGCACTGATCACGTGGCTATCATGCACTGATCACGTGGCTGATCATGCACTGATCACGCAGCTACCATGTACTGGTCACGTGACTGATCATGCACTGATCACGTAACTGATCATGCACTGATCACGTGGCTGATCATGCACTGATCACGTGACTGATCATGCACTGATCACGTGGCTATCATGCACTGATCACGTGGCTGATCATGCACTGATCACGTAGCTACCATGTACTGGTCACGTGACTGATCATGCACTGATCACGTAATTGATCATGCACTGATCACGTGGCTGATCATGCACTGATCACGTGACTGATCATGCACTGATCACGTGGCTATCATGCACTGATCACGTGGCTGATCATGCACTGATCACGTGGCTGATCATGCACTGATCACATGACTGATCATGCACTGATCACGTGACTGATCATGCACTGATCACGTGGCTATCATGCACTGCTCACGTGGCTGATCATGCAATGATCACGTAGCTACCATGTACTGGTCACGTGACTGATCATGCACTGATCACGTGACTGATCATGCACTGATCACGTGGCTATCATGCACTGATCACGTGGCTGATCATGCACTGATCACGTGCCTGATCATGCACTGATCACGTGACTGATCATGCACTGATCACGTGGCATCATGCACTGATCACGTGGCTGATCATGCACTGATCACGTGGCTGATCATGCACTGATCACGTGGCTATCATGCACTGATCACGTGGCTGATCATGCACTGATACCGTGACTGAGCATGGACTGATCACATGACTATCATGTAGTGATCACGTGACTTAATGGCGCTGATCATGTGACTGATCATGCGCTGATCATGTTTGCTATCATACACTGATCATGTGCCTCTGGAGGCAATAAACAAAGAGCTGAGTAGGCACGAATCAAACAGTCAGCAGGCAATAATCATGGAACTCAGGTGTGAGGAATCATGCTGCTCAGCTGGCAATAATCAAGCAGCTGAGCAGGCAGGAATTACGCAGCACAGCTGGCAATTGTCAAGCAGATGACAGGCAGGAATCGTGCAGCTCAGCTGGCAATTGTCAAGCAGATGAGCAGACAGTAATCACGCAGCTCAGCAGGCCCAGATCACGTGACTGAGCATGCACTGTTCACGTGGCTGATCATACACTGATCACGTGATTGATCATGCACTGATCACTTGGATATCATGCACTGATCACGTGGCTGATCATACACTGTTCACGTGTCTGACCATGCACTGATCACGTGGCTGATCATACACTGCTCACGTAACTGATCATGCACTGATCACGTGGCTGATCATGCACTGATCACGTGGCTGATCATGCACTGATCACGTGGCTGATCATGCACTGATCACGTGGCTATCATGCACTGATCACGTGGCTGATCATGCACTGATCACGTGGCTGATCATGCACTGATCACGTGGCTATCATGCACTGATCACGTGACTGATCATGCACTGATCACGTAACTGATCATGCACTGATCACGTGGCTGATCATGCACTGATCACGTGACTGATCATGCACTGATCACGTGACTGATCATGCACTGATCACGTGACTGATCATGCACTGATCACGTGGCTGATCATGCACTGATCACGTGGCTGATCATGCACTGATCACGTGACTGATCATGCACTGATCACGTGGCTATCATGCACTGATCACGTGGCTGATCATGCACTGATCACGTGGCTATCATGCACTGATCACGTGACTGATCATGCACTGATCACGTGACTGATCATGCACTGATCACGTGACTGATCATGCACTGATCACGTGACTGATCATGCACTGATCACGTGACTGATCATGCACTGATCACGTGACTGATCATGCACTGATCACGTGGCTATCATGCACTGATCACGTGGCTGATCATGCACTGATCACGTGGCTATCATGCACTGATCACGTGGCTGATCATGCACTGATCACGTGACTGATCATGCACTGATCACGTGACTGATCATGCACTGATCACGTGGCTATCATGCACTGATCACGTGGCTGATCATGCACTGATCACGTGACTGATCATGCACTGATCACGTGACTGATCATGCACTGATCACGTAGCATCATGCACTGATCACGTGGCTGATCATGCACTGATCACGTGGCTGATCATGCACTGATCACGTGGCTATCATGCACTGATCACGTGGCTGATCATGCACTGATACCGTGACTGAGCATGGACTGATCACATGACTATCATGTAGTGATCACGTGACTTAATGGCGCTGATCATGTGACTGATCATGCGCTGATCATGTTTGCTATCATACACTGATCATGTGCCTCTGGAGGCAATAAACAAAGAGCTGAGTAGGCACGAATCAAACAGTCAGCAGGCAATAATCATGGAACTCAGGTGTGAGGAATCATGCTGCTCAGCTGGCAATAATCAAGCAGCTGAGCAGGCAGGAATTACGCAGCACAGCTGGCAATTGTCAAGCAGATGACAGGCAGGAATCGTGCAGCTCAGCTGGCAATTGTCAAGCAGATGAGCAGACAGTAATCACGCAGCTCAGCAGGCCCAGATCACGTGACTGAGCATGCACTGTTCACGTGGCTGATCATACACTGATCACGTGACTGATCATGCACTGATCACGTGGCATCATGCACTGATCACGTGGCTGATCATACTGCTCACGTAACTCATGCACTGATCACGTGGCTATCATGCACTGATCACGTGGCTGTCATGCACTGATCACGTGGCTACCATGCACTGATCACGTGACTGATCATGCACTGATCACGTGGCTGATCATGCACTGATCACGTGACTGATCATGCACTGATCACGTGACTGATCATGCACTGATCACGTGGCTATCATGCACTGCTCACGTGGCTGATCATGCACGATCACGTAGCAACCATGTACTGGTCACGTGACTGATCATGCACTGATCACGTAATTGATCATGCACTGATCACGTGGCTGATCATGCACTGATCACGTGGCTGATCACACATGATCACGTGACTGATCATGCACTGATCACGTGGCTATCATGCACTGATCACGTGGCTGATCATGCACTGATCACGTGGATATCATGCACTGATCACGTGGCTGATCACACACGTATCACGTGACTGATCATGCACTGATCACGTGGCTATCATGCACTGATCACGTGGCTATCATGCACTGATCACGTGGCTGATCATGCACTGATCACGTAGCTATCATGCACTGATCACGTGACTGATCATGCACTGATCACGTGGCTGATCATGCACTGATCACGTGGCTGATCATGCACTGATCACGTGGCTGATCACACATGATCACGTGACTGATCATGCACTGATCACGTGGCTATCATGCACTGATCACGTGACTGATCATGCACTGATCACGTCTATATCATGCACTGATCACATGACTGCCCATGCACTGATCACGTGGATGATCATACACTAATCATGTGACAGATCATGCACTGATCACGTGGCTGATCATGCACTGATACCGTGACTGAGCATGGACTGATCACATGACTATCATGTA